>NW_028242818.1:0-108727 GCF_964263255.1 Lissotriton vulgaris
GGAGCTGCCTCTATATATCAAAACTTTTATTTTCTGATTTTCTCAGCAACTACTGAACGGATCCAAACCTTTATGCCAAATTTGGTGTAATTCCCTTCAGCAGTTCGAGCTAAAGCCGTGTCTAAAGTTTCCTATGGGAAGTGCATTTTCTGACCTCTTGTGTTTTTAATTTCTCAGGAACTACTGAGCGGATTTACACCATTTAACAATAAGAGTTCTTTCTGAAACAAGAGCTACCTTTTTGCCAAATTTGGTGTAATTCCGTCCAGCAGTTCGGGCTGTAGCCGTGTCTAAAGTTTCCTATAGAAATTACCCTGGAGAAAACACATTTTGGGACCCCCTTTTTTCGAGGCCCCCGCTTGCCAAATCACCCCAAAACTTTCAGGATAGGAGCTGACGGGAGCTCCCCACAAGGTCCTAACTATAACTATCTCCTGGCGACCATATATATATATATCCAGCTCAAAACTCAATTCCACAGCGCAAATGAAGGGACTGCACACATCGAGGCACTCGGTTACAATTTAATACGCCGAGGGTTCCACAGGTAGACAGACTCAAAACATGATATAGCAATGCCGTGAACGAAAAAAAAAAGAAATGATTTCTTGTTGATACCCCATTCATGAATTTAAACAAAGTGTAAACATTTTAAATAAAAAATAGAGGGAATAGAGATTCCCATATTTTCTTTCTCAATCGCATTGAAACTTAAATCAATTCATTAAATGCTGTGCAATCGTAATCAGTACAATGCATGATTTGTCATTCAATCCTATTATTTACACAGTGAAAAATTCAATAAACCAACTGTGGGTAAAGAAACAATCATAATTGAGCCCTGAATGGGCATAAGTGTATTAGTTCTTAAGGCACCCTACTGGGGGACAGAAGACCGGCTCAACCAACACAATATATATAGAAATGTGGCTGTTATAGTTAGTTCAGCTAACTATAACTCAGGCCCCCGCAATGCACTGCTGATGACGTCACATATTACATCATTCATGACATGGCCAGTGACATCATTGATGACATCACAAGTGACATCATTGTTGACATCATCTACTGACTGTGTGTTTGTGTAAACTTTAAATATGTTTTATATATATTTAGGTCAAGGTGTATTTAAGAATGAATGCTTGTATAAGTGTCTCAATGGATGATTTAGAAGGTGCGTGAATGACTGTATAAGTGAGTGATCAAATGTGTCCTACTGAATCCATCAGTTAGTGACTGATACCGACCTTCACACAGTTTACTTTGTCAGTTGGCGTGTAAGCAGTTGCATGGGTTGGTGAGTAGCCTATATGGGTTATTGATTGATTGTCTGAGTATCTGTATGGGTGCCTGAGTGTCTGTAAGGGTGTGGGAAGTGTGACTCTGTGAATAGATGTGCGAGTGGGTGATTCACTGGGTGTATGGGGTGAAGAGTGCATCTCTGAAGGGCTGTATGGGTGGGTGAGTGTGTGTATGGGTGTGTTGGTGAGTGAATGGATGTCTCAGTGGTACATGTGTGATTAGCTGCATATGTGAAAGGCAGTATATGTGAGTGTTGGAGTATATAAATGACTATATGTGAGAGTGATTGATTGTGATAGTGGCTGTATGAATGAGTATGTCCTTGTATTAGTTATCGTATAAGAGTGTAAGAATGTGTTAGTATATGTTTGAACACGTGAGGCGGTGTGTGTATAACTGTATGGTTGAGTAAATGGGAGTGTGATTCATTCTTTGCATGGCTGACTAGGTGTGTGAGTAACTCTATGGATGGGTGGCAATATGTGAGTGTCTGTATAGATATGTGAGTGCATATGATAGTGATGTTTTGATGGTTGACTGCATGTATGAGTGACTGTATGGGTGAATGAGAGGATGTGTGAGTAGACCTAGGAATTAGTGAGTGGGTATGTACTAACTGATATTGGTGTGTCTCTGGTTTCAAAAATAGTAGTCTGTATTTTAGAGTGGGTGTCTCAAAGGTTATATTAGGGTATGGGAAGGTACATCATATTTTCACGTGGATGATGTCATCAGTAATGTCATTTGAGATGTCATCAGTGATGTCACTGACCAAGTCATGAATGATGTAATATGTTATGTCATCAGCACTACATTGCGGGGACGTGAGTTATATTTAGCTGAACTAACTATAACGGCTGAATTTCTCTGGTTTCGTACAAGTAAAATGTCCAACTAACTATAACGTCCCTGAAACCTGTGATTTTTCAGTGAATTTCTAAGGTTTTTACATTCTAATTTCTAGCTATAACGTCCCTGAAACCTATGGTTTTTTAAGTGAATTTCAAAGGTGTTTTAAATGCTAATTTCTCACTATATTGGCCCTGAAACCTGTGTTCTTTCAGTGAATTTCAAAGGGTATTTAAATGCTAATTCCTAACTATGCCTACAAAGGTCGGACATGTGAAGAAAGAGGAAGAAAAGTGCAGAAATAAGAAATATAAATGCAGAAAGAGACAACAGAAGTCCCGTAAGACAAAGAAAAGTGCAGGAAGAAGCAAGATATGTGCGGAAAGAACCAACAGGAAAGCAGAAAGTCATCCTGTGCCCCCAACATTTTGCTGACGGTTGCTGGTAGCAACTGGCTCTGACTAACCAGGCCTAGAGCCAGTGCTATACTAAAATACACTTAGAATGCAGTGAAAATACATACATACACTAGGGAACACTATGCGTTGAGGTACCCCTGTGATTAGGATGACCTCCTCTAAATTTGCCATGAGTTAGTTCCTGGGTCATTGCATGAGTACATGAGTAGTGACTGGATGATGACAGTACTAAAAGGAGAGTGCATGGTGATTTTTTAAGTGCTTGGATTTTGGCACAGTGCATGGTGAATTTATAAGTGCTTGGGCTTTGTTGGATAAGTACATGGTGCTGGCTGGGTGATTGGAGGAGTGCATGGGCAGTGACAGGGCAATGGCTGGACTGCATGGGTAGTGCTCAGAGGATTGTAGCAGTGCATGAGTTAGTGCCTGTGTCATTGCATGACTGCATAGGTAGTGACAGGATGATTAGAGTGCTGCGAAGAGAGAGTATGATGAATTTATAAGCGCTTGGGTTTTTGAGGAGTGATTGGATAAGTTCATAGGTACTGACTGGATGATGAGAGAACTGCAAGGAGAGAGCATGGTGAATTTATACGTGCTTGACTTTTGGCAGAGTGATTGGATAAGTACATGGTGCTGACTGGGTGATTGGAGGAGTGCATAGGCAGTGACAGGGAGATGGCTGGACTGCATGGGTAGTGACTGGATGATTAGAGTGTTGCAAAGAATGTGCATGGTGATTTTATACCTGCTCGGGTTTTGGCAGAGTGATTGAATAAGTACATGATACTGGATGGGTGATTGGAGGAGTAAATGGGTGGTGACAGAAGGATTACTGGAGTGCATGGGTACTACCTGTTTATGTGGAGGAGTGGATCAGTAGTGTGTATGTGGTTAGAGGACTGCATGGGTAGTGCTCAGGGGATTGTAGCAGTGCATGTGTTAGTGCCTGGGTCATTGCATGAGTACGTGGGTACTGATTGGATGATTAGAGTACTGCAAGGAGAGTGCATGGTGAATTATTAAGTGCTTGGCTTTTGGCAGAGTGACTGGATAAGTACATGGTGCTCGCTAGGTGATTGGAGGAGAGCATGGGTAGTGACAGGGTGATAGCTGGACTGCATGGGTAGTGCTCACGATATTGTAGCAGTGCATGAGTCAGTGCATGGATCATTGCATGAGTTTGTGGGTAGTGACTGGAGGATTAGAGTGCTGCAAGGAGAGTGCATGGTGAATTATTAGGTGCTTGGGCTTTGGCGGATTGATTGGATAAGTACACACATGCCAAATCAGGCCCCACCCACTCCCTTCTCCACTGTGCAAATGCACCCCATGGTGAGTTTTAAGTTGGGATATTAATTCCCCTTGAATTCTGAGGGTCCCTGGGGGCCACCTAGCCACCAGGAATCTCAAGGAAGCACCACAGGGCTGCATTGCAGAGAGGTGGTCCAAGGCCAGGGCCTTTATACACCTCTCTGCAACGCAACTCTGTGGGGCGTACTGGAGGTACCTGGAAGGCTAGTTGGCCTCCAGGGACCCACAGGATTCAAGGGGACTTAATCCCCCAACTTGAAACACCCCACAGGGTTCCTTTACACACATGTCACATGAGGCTCTGCCCCCTTCCTTCATCACTGTGCAAACACGACCTGTAGCGCTTTTTAAGTTGAAGGATAAAGACCCCTTGAATCCTGAGGGTCCCTGAGGTCCAACTAGCCCACCAGGTACCTCCAGTAAGCGCCACAGAGATGCGTTGCAGAGAGGTCAAAAAAGTAGACCAGGGTGGTAAATTCCGTTCCACTCGCGGAATTTGAGGAATTTGGGTAATTTTGCATTCCGCAGAAAACGCGGAATTGCCAAAAATTCCACTATCCCCGGCTTTGCAGAATTTTTTGCTTGTTCGTGCTTTCAAAATGCGTGTTCGTGACATATTTCACCTCGAGCATGCGAACTGCATTCGCGAGCAAGAAAAAAGCATTGCGAACGGGCGGAACAAGCAATTCCGCGTGTTCGTCGAACTTTTGCGTGCTTGCGAAGGTTTTTTACTGTTTCACGGAGCTTTGCGTAGTGCGACTATGTAAATTCCACCCAACCCTAAAAAAAAGGGGCATGGCCTCGTACCACCTCTCTGCAACGCAGCTCTGGGGCGCATACTGGAGTTACCTAGTAGGGTAGTTGGCTCCCAGGGAACTCCAGTGTTAAAAAAAAATTAATTCCCCAACTTACAATGCACCACAGGGCGTGTTTGCAGAGTGCTGCAGTGAGGGGGCGGGGCCTCCGGCACAATACCGTTTTTTTAATTTTCTATTTTAGAAGAGGGGCTGTGTTGGTCCCCCTTCTTCTATTTTTTGGGCCCTGGGGACCCCGTCCCCCAGGGCCTGACCCGTATTTTCTTACATGTTTAAAAAACCTGGCCCTCTCCCAGGCAACTTCTGGCCCCTGGGACTCCATCCCCTGGGGGCAGCCTGCCTTTATTTTTTTTTTTATTAACTGGGAGGAGGGCCGCGTGGCCCCTCTCCCAGGCCACTTCCATTGGGGACCTTGGTGGGAGCCTCAATTCTCCCATGGTCCCGCCAGCTCCCTGCCTCCTTTAGGAGCTGGCATTGCTTTTCCGCACGGGGAGCTGCTGACATGCAGCTCCCCTTGTGGAAAATCAATCTGGTTGGATTTTGAAAGTGAGAGCTCCTGCTTCCAAAATCCAAACCAGTGTTCGAGACGAAAGGGCTGAAGCCGCATGGCTCCCGCCCTGCCATAGCAAACAGCAGTATCCCAGTGGGCACCCCAGAACACGGCAGGAGCCAGCCCTGTGGGATAGCGGTGCCCAGGGACATCGAGGGCTCCAGGAGGGGGCCTGCGCGGCCTCCCTACCATAATTTAAAAAGCTCTAGGGAGGTCAAATTACCCGGGGCTGTGGGGGGGCTGCATGCCCCCGCATACTATTAAAAAATCCCCGGGGAGGTGGCAGTCCCTGGGGCTGCTTGGGGGTTGGGACCCCCACGCATTTTCTCTTCAAAAGCCCCAGGGAGGTGGCAGTCCCCTGGGCTGCGGGGGGCCGTGTGCCCCACTGCAAACAATCAGCATAGCCCTGGGGAGGTGGCAGTCCTAAGGGCTGCAGGGGATATTAGGGGCCCCCGCAATTATGAATTGGGCATTGCCCCAGGACCTGGCCCAACTGATAGCATCATTTGAATTAAGAGCGGGAGCCTGTGCTTCATTTTTTTTATAATTTTGGCTGGATTTGCGACCCCAGCGTGAATTCCGCCAAAATTATTTAAAAAAAACATTTTTGGGGGGACCCCCTGAGCAGGCCTAGTGTGTCAGGGTGTTTTTACCCTGTCCACTTTTCTTGTTTTTTATCTTTGTTCCACTGTTTTCTTGTGACTCGGTTCTACCGAGTCACAAGATGGCTGTCAAAACTTCCTGGTTTGCAGTGTTGGCAGCCATTTAAAATGTAGCTCATGGTGGGTTGGTGCATGAATCCACTGCACCCCTAGATAACAAAACTTTTTTTTTTTAATTGCTCAGCAACTACTGAACGGATTTACAGCATTTAAAAAAAAGAGTCGCTTTCTGAACCAAGCACTACTGAAGGACTGGGTTTTCTTAAGACCCAGCGGTGCCAGGGATAACACCTAAAACCTTCGTGGGTAACCTGTTCCGGCGTACAAATGACAGAGACGCGGGACACTTCCTTCGGCATCAAAGATTCGAGGTTTGTTACTGCAGGGAACACAGAAGTCACAGGAAGTACAACATGTGTAGGTTCGAGGAGCCTGATTCGACTTGCCTCTGTGGATCGCTCCTTTTATACAGTTCTAATGCATTGAACATCATAGTACACAAAAGTTTACAACTCGGTTCCCATCGTAAAAACCATAAGGGGTTACTTTCATGTATTCAAGGCCCGGAACATAAGTACAGAAACTTTTGGTGGTTCCCAACTGTAAAAACCCATCTTCCCACCATAAGTACATTCCAATCAACAGTAAACAGATCGAAGAAGGGACAGAAACAGTGGGGAGATCGGAAAGGGTGTAAAAGGGGTGGTATCGGGAAACACGAGCTGCAGGCATCAAAGGGGACGTGCCTAATGAATGCACAACTAAGACAATAGACCGGCACGGCAAGATGAGCCTCGAGCGGGGCCATCTGCCTTACAGTGCCGTCCCCCTCATCATAATGACACTTACAAAGGAAACGTGTCTTCCGCAAGAGTTTGGGAATCCCAGGGTCGCGAAGCGGACAGCGTCCGTTCGCTGGCTACTTGAGGGCAAGAGACAAAATGGATGCCGCATCTAAGATGGAACCCGTGGGCTCGGATGTAGAAACCCACAAAACAAACGAACGGTTTAGGTTAGCACAGCGAAAACGCGTACACCCACTAAACTCGTCATTTGCGGTTCATAGATACCAGACTCGACCATATTCGTACGAGTCGAAAACACCACTTACGATCGTCACGGAACCTCAGACGCTCCTTTTGCCCTCATGTAGGCAAGCACTAGTCGGAATCATATTCGATATTCATCAGACCATCTAGATGTTGCTGCAACATAATTCTATCCATCAGGGTTCCTTTGGTAACAGGCGGCTGTCTTATACACGTCGTAGCACAGAGGCCACATAAGGCAGGTCCACACTGCACACAAAGGCAACACGTGGACAGGAATGCTACAACAACCCCGATGATCATCAGAATTTTCCAACCCCAAGTCGACATCAGGCCCCAAAACCACCCAAGTAGCGTCCAATCCCCTACGTCCACGTGTATGGACTCAGAGATCTTATGCAACTTTGAGATGGCTTGATAGACAGTCGGAGCGTTATCTGGAATGAAAATACAGCAGCTCGAATGGATCACTTTACATACTCCACCTCGATCCGCTAAAACAACGTCTAAAACCATACGGTTTTGTAACATCATAAGCCTGTCCGCCTGAAGTTCTGCTGTAATATTACCAAGGGCACTGGCAGTGATATTAGCTGTCGATTCCACCGCTCGGGTCAACTGTCTCAGGTTCCTACTATTGACCATAGGTCCCCAAAACGGAAAGAAACCCTTGAAAAAGTCTCCCGCCTCTTGACCGGCAGTGTCCTCTTCGCTAATCACACCCCTCACAATTCGAGTCTTGTGGTAATCAGAAGCAACTGTAAAAGTCGGTGGCAACAAATTTGCAATGTAACATGTGCCCGCAAAGTCAGAGGGTAACCACGTATACGCACGATCATGACAGACAAAGTACGTACCCTTGGCAGTCAGAAACACAGGGGAAGAGAGCATCGGTAGGACATATGTCTCGGAGCAAGCACTCTCTCCAAGATGAGCTCTCGGGCTTCGGCCACGACCTTTTAGACAGAAATTACCCAGGTGGGGTACGATCCATATTGGAGACGAGCTTTTAAGCTGTCTTTCACCCACGGGCGCACTATACTCAACCTCACTCAGATCCCTATAGGCTCGCACCTCTTCCTCTGGGATGAGCGACGGCTCATAGATATCCCTATCTAAATCAGCGATCGCTATAGCCAAAGGCTTGTGATACGGACCGGGACCAAAGTGCGGAGGACGTGGCTCTCGATTGGGGTAGGAATCTAGTGCACTTCGAAACATTGTTTGGAATGCTCGAGCTGAACCCTGGGAACTATAAGGAAGGACCAAGTACGGAATTCCCTTATCAGTGGTATGTGGCATTAACCCACACACCCAACAATTGGTAGTGTTAACCACCAACTGATGCTGATGAAGGAGCTGAATGAAGGAATTATTCATAAATTCCGCACGTCTGACCTGCTCGTGCTGGGGTAAGATGTGGAAGGAATGAGGAGAAACAGTGGAGGTAGTTTTAGGTTCAGGAGAAGGGGTAGGTGAGGCAGAAGGCAAAAACATCAATATCAGATAATACACCCCACCCACCAATAGCGAAGAAACAGTTAAGAACAGAAGGAACACTTGAATCATGAAGCATTTTGTACGAGTAATTTGCTGCAACTTGAATCTTTGGGCCTGAGCTTTTTCCAAATCCACCAGCTTAGAGAACGGCATCCTCTAAAACCGTCCGCAATGTTTCTTGACGCACTTCGTTCTGTGTAGCAGTAGCCAATCCCCAGGAGTTCCCAGGAACCGACGGCCTTCGACCTAGTGTCAAGACCTACTAACCAGAAGGAAGTACACGCGCGGCCCTACGGTCCACCCGGATGTAAGGTATTTTATTTACAAATATATACAAAATCTCCTAGCTGTGGAAGCAAAAACACATGTGGAAACAAACTCACAATATTTACAAAAACCAAAATTATACGAGTGTGTTCAGACTGAATGGTGTCAATGGGGTAATGTGGATGTCAAGGGAGAAAGCAAAAGCTTTTTATTAGTCCTTGGTATTGGATCGCAGAAAGTATCGGCTTCTCCCAGGACATGTCTGTTCATCAAACAACTGATCCGATGGTGGGACAGAGTTCTGCCGATCAGTCAATTGTTCAGATCTCGAGTTTTTCGATGGTAAGTGTTCAACAATGTCGTTCTGCTGCACTGAGGGTTCTCCAACAGGCTGAGCGTCGCTAAAAGGGACAAAGATCTGTGCAGTTTCTGTTTCGGACGAAGCAATGCCCTTCCTTACCCACGAGTCTGCCGGTAAAGGTATAGGTACCTTTTTAGTATGAGTGGCATGCACCCAATTCTTGCGACCTTCCAAGCGAGCAGCAGTCCTCGTGGCAAGAAGTACTTGATAGGGTCCAGTGAAGCGGGGCTCAAGATTGCGTTTTCGTCCGAAGTTCCGCGTTACCACCCGGTCTCCAGGCTGGAGCTGGTGGCCTCGACCCTCCGTCTGCGTCGGCAGTGCTTCAAAGACCTGTTGGTGAATTAACCTCAGTTTAGCAGTCAGATCATGCAGATAATCGATCAACATTGGGTACTCAAGATCAGAGAACACACTCGGTCTAGGGACCCCCCAAACATTTGCAGGGCGGCCGAACACAATCTTGTAGGGACTAAGCCCTACTCGGGAGTGTACAGTCGCCCTAGTAGACAGAAGGACTAGAGGTAAAGCGTCAGGCCACGAGAGACCAGTCGTAGCCTGAATCTTCGCCAACTTCAATTTAAGGGTTCCATTATACCCTTCAACCAAACCTGCTGACTGGGGATGATTGGCGCTGTGGAATTTCTGGGTAATTCCAAGGCCCTTACACACACTCTTCATCACACGCCCCACAAACTCACTTCCGTTATCAGACCATACAATTCGTGGCATTCCATACCGAGGAAAGTATTCCTTCAGTAAGATTTTTGCAGTGGACAGAGCAGTGTTATCTTTAAGAGGGTAGGCTTCGATCCATCGGGAGAACGCGCAAACCACAACTAAAACGTACTTCAGGTTATTGCATCTCTCCATATGGATGAAGTCTAGCTGAATCACTTCAAAAGGACATGAAGGGGGAGCAAAATGGCCAGGAGGTGTAGGGGTTCCCTTTCCAGGATTGTACATCATACATATCATACAATTCTTAACCAATCTCTCAGCACACTTCGTGATACCGTCATTCTTCCATACAGGGGACAACAACTTACAAATACCTTTCGCGCTAATATGTGCCAAGCCGTGTGCCATCGTCACAACAGTTAGCACATACGCATCTGGCAACATCCACTTCTTATTCTCTGACAAATCAATCCAACAACCATTCGCATCCAACTTTCCCGTACTCTCCTTCCACTTCGTCTTTTCAGACTCAGTGGCCTCGTTCTGAATTATTTTCACACTCTCGATGGTATCCTCACACATACCAGTCTCTGTAGGCCACCTAACCGAACTCGCCACATACATTCTAGTACTAAGATTCCGAGCAGTCTCCTTAGCAATTTCATCAGCGAACGCATTGCCGCGACCAACATCATCCGTCACCTTACGGTGTGCACTACATTTAATAATAGCCACCTGCTTGGGCAATGTAAGTGCATCCAAAAGATCATTCACGAGCTGCCCGTGTTGGATCTTCGTACCATGCGATGTCATAAAACCTCTCTCTCTCCACAAACGTCCAAAGCTATGTGCCACGCCAAATGCGTATTGGCTGTCGGTAAACACATTCACACGTTTCCCTTTCGACAACACACACGCTCTAGTCAAAGCAATCAGCTCTGCCGCCTGAGCAGAATTCTGATTCAATCTCGCAGTCTCCACAACAGTATTCAATGTCACCACAGCATACGCAGTCGTTACATCGCCATTCGGCAACTTAAAACATGAACCATCCACATACAAGGTCCCATCGGGATCTTCTAATGGAGTATTTTTCAGGTCTACACGACCTTTGGTTTCCTCTTCTGTTCGCAAGTAGCAATCATGAGGGGCTACTTCATCTGATTCCATAGTGATTGGTAACAAAGTCGCCAGGTTCAGGACGTTGCAACGTTTTATTTGAATGTGACTTGCCAAAAGCGTCAACTCATAGCCAGACAACCTTGCACTCGTCAAATGCTGAGTTTTCGTACGATTCAAGAGAGTGTCAACTGCATGCGGAACCATCACCGTAAGCATATTATCCATGACCAATCCTGCAGATTGTCGGATGGACACCGCAGCTGCCGCTGTTGCTCTCAAACAACTCGGCAATGCTCTAGCTACTGGGTCCAAGGTCGAGGAAAAATATGCACATGGACGTTGCTTACCGCCAAATTGTTGCGTCAAAACACTCAACGCACAACCTTCTCTCTCGTGAACGTATAGTGTAAACGGTTTACTGTAGTCAGGGGTCCCTAACACAGGAGCCGAACACAACGCGTCACGCAGTTCAGAAAAACTCTTCTGACATTCTTCCGTCCATGGTAAAGGAGTTGGAACATCCTTGCACATAATAGCTACCAATGGTTTCGCTAGCAATGAAAAATTAGGAATCCATTGCCTGCAGTATGACGTGATACCTAAAAAGGCACGCACATCTCTCTGAGTTGTTGGCACAGTCATTCGAGCAATAGCTGCAATTCTCTCTGGGGTCAACCTTCTTCCCTCCTTTGACAATAAGTGACCTAGATAGGTTACTTCTTGACAACAATATTGTAGTTTAGAAGGTGACACCTTGTGATGTAAGTCACAGAGATGCTGCAACAATGATACCGTGGCAAGTTTGCAAATGTCCTGAGTATCTGCAGCCAGTAAGTCGTCGACGTATTGGATCAAGGCCGCACCAGCCGGCAACACAAATGCATCAAGTTGGCCCTTCAAGGCTTGACTGTATATCGATGGACTCTCACAGTAGCCCTGAGGAGCACGTTTAAACAGGAAGCTGCGACCACCAAGAGAGAAACCGAAAAGGTCTCTACTTTCTTCAGCAATCGGAATGCTGAAGAAAGCATTCTTCAGATCGATCACTGAGAACCAAGATGCAGAGGCTGGAATCAGAGTCAGTAGCGCCGTAATGTCAGGCACCACAGGGAACTGAGGAATCACAATTTTATTCACCTCTCGTAAATCGATAACAAAACGATAAACAGGTGGTTTTGATGGATCAGTGCGCTTCAAAATGGGTAATACAGGGCTAATGCACACGTTTCCCCGAGTCTCCTCGATAACATCCTTCTCAATCAAATCGTAGATGATATCCAACAATGCTCGTTCACCATCAAGGGAGATACGATACTGGGGAATACGTGGCAGTCGCACGTTCGATTTCAAGTGAACAACATAAGGGGAGATGTCAAGCAGGCCCAAGTCATTGGGACCTGTTGCCCACAAAGATGCAGGAAGTGAACTCAATTCCGGTGGAAGCTTATCGATGGATAAGTACATAGGAGAAACAACTCTCTCACCTAACGTAAGCTTTACTCCCTCAGGAGAACAATACAATGTCGCATACAGACGTTTTAGCAAATCCAGGCCCAAAAGATTTTCACCACAACCAGTGGTCAAAATCAACGGAGCTTGCAGCTCACGAGGCCCAATTGTAAGAGGCAAAGGGCACAAAACCGGATTGCTAACAGGGGCACCAGAGAATCCAACGGAAACATTTGTTAAGCCAGACAAAGGTGCTCCAGGGAGTTTCGAATGCATGATGGAACTTTTCGCTGCACCAGTGTCCAACAGAAAAGGCTCAACGACGCCCGAGGTGGCAACTGCGACGTAAGGCCCTCTCTGATCAACCGGAACTGACACTACTCCCTCTCCTTGTCTATGGCTATCCTAGTAATTACCGCCGTCAGCATCCTGATCGACGTAATAATCGCCCACATTGTACTGAGCAGATCGCCCATGCGACGACCCACGCTGATCAAAACAATTATTAGAGTCAGAGGTATTAGTGGAACGATCATTTTGAGCACCGCGACCTCTACCACGTGATGTCTGCTGAGGACCACCACGACGTCCTCTAGACGAATTACCACTATTACGATCATTCAAAACTGGACAATCGAATTTTAAATGATCCTCTCCTATACAATAGGCACACTGATTGTACCCTAACGAAGATCTCTGCGAAGAGGAATCATTTCGTGATTGTGACCTATTCGACTGAGATTGTGATCTGTTCCATTGTTGCGAATCATTCTGATTCGAACGTGGGGGGTACGCCTGCTGCAACAACACTTTAGTTTTGAGTTCTTTCGTCTTCTTGTCAGCACGATCATTCTCCTCTTTCTCCCTATTCTCATAGTATTGGGCTGTGGCCAATATTTGAGCAGAAGTGGAAACAGCCCACGCACTTTCTGAATTAAGCAATTTGTTGCTTAAGTCAGGCAGCAAATTTGAGACAAACTTATCCACAAACAATCGCTGACCTCCCTCAGTACCCATATCTTGACCACTATGATCAATGAATGCCTCCTCAAATCTCGTAAAGAATTTAGAGACACTCTCATCCTTCTTTTGCTTGCAAGCGGACAGTTTGTCCCAATTTACCTTCATAGCCGGCATAAGCGTTTTCATCAGAGCGATAATTCTCTGAGGCAAAGACGTAATTAACTGATCAGGCTTGGCCCCACCGACTTGCAAAGCGTCAGCAGCCCGCAATGCATTCCAATCACCACCTAGTTCCCCCGCATGATCTTCCTGCCGAATCTTTGCCCATACCGGTTGTGGTACGACATTGCCAAACAGCATATCGATATCGGCAAGATTCATCACCGTCGCATTCACTAATTGAGACAGTTCCTTATAATACCCTGCAGGATTTTTGCGAGGGTCAGGCAAAGACTGTTTTACCTGCAAAACTTCGGATCGTTTCCACGGGAGGTGAATCCACACTCTCTGGAAGAATGGTAATACCGGGGGATTAGCACCAGGGTTACCTGGCATATACACTGGAGGAACCTCGCGCATGGGGTACTGACCAGGCGCTGGAAGCGGCCCTTCGATGTCCTCTACAAACAATGCCCGAGGCATTATAGAAGGACGAAAAGACAACTGCTCGACAGCACGTCGAACATTGGTGCCCACCAACATTCCGCTCGAAAACTGAAGCTGAAGATCAGTCAAAGCCGTCAAAACCTCGTCAGATGCATCAGCCGATATTTGGTCACGTAGAACCTTACACATTTCTTCAAAAACGTATCTTTGTGTCGGTATGTTGAATTGACAAAACGTATCCAACACCGCACGTGGAGGATTTCTAAGGGGGTATGTCATCCAACCCATCGCCATATTATACAGTGCGGCATGTTCCCGATTGCCGGGAAGCTGACTTCGTCTTTGAGGACCGTCCGAACCAGCGGACTCAAGAATAGGTCCAAGAGAATTGAAAAAGTTAGCAGCAACAGAGGGGGTACGACGTCGGGCAGATGGAGAAGAATAACACAACGGGGTAACAAGAGAAGTACCGGGAACAGAAGAAACAGCAGAAGTAACCAGAACAGCAGGAGCAGCGGAAACAGGAGTATGAGGAAGTACAGGCGGAGGAGCAGTAGGGACAGAAGTTGGTAGAGGAGCAGGAACGGGTTGAGGGACAGGTTGTGGAACAGGAGCAGGAGGAACAGGGGCAGGATTTACAGTACCCTGTGCGTACGGAGGTGGTGACTTCAAGAGATAGGACAACAAAGGGTCCTCTACTGATTCCTCCTTCTTATCTGTACCCGTTGGTAAAGCGGGGTAACACTTATCTATAGACATACGCTGTAGTCTATCGAAAACGTCCTTTTCTTTTTCCTCCTTATCTCGCTGAAACTGCTCTGCTTTTCTTACCGTGGTAACAACTCCTTCTCTCTGATTACGTTTAATCTGTCTGATTTCTCTCTGTTTGGCTTCTTTACGCCACAACCGAAAGGAATCAAACATGGCCGGCCTTGATTTTCTTTTGAACAATTTAGCTTCAAGATTATTTAAAATCGGGGTCTCAAAACTACCATGAGGTGGCCAACTAAGGACACCATCCTTTTTAGTATAGCGAATCCAATACTCATTGAATGTAATCGGACCTAACCCGTGTTTGCTATATAGCTCATAAGTTGGAGTTCCAACCGGAGGTATCGGACACGAGTCCTCCAGTCGGGAATCCGCACCACAACGTCTAAAACAACTGAACAAAGTACTACGGCCAGGCATCTTGCACACTAACCGAGTTTCACAAACTTCAAGGGTTATAGGATCAACAATGTCCCTGCAAAGAACAAAAACCCTCCGTTTTTGGCGACTGCAGACGTCAAATATCACAACAAAGATCCAAGTACTAAGAACCACAAATGCAATGGAACCATGCAACAACTAAGCACCCACAACTAAGGACTCTGGGAGCGACCCACAAATACTTAACTCAAAGATCGATGGCGTCACCAGGAAGGCCCGTCAATCGTCCCGCTGTACCAAGGTCTACGCCAGGCGCCAAAACAGGTCTACAGTCAGGGCAGCAGTCCGTCGCAGCCGTCAGGAGGCGGGGATCTTCGCGGGAAAAGTCGTCGGGCCACTTGTTTCGACAACAGGATCGATGAAGCGGGGTGCACCTTCCCTCTGAGATTTCACACGAAGTTCCTCACGATCGTCGGGCTTGGACTGGTACCACTGATGCAGCCCCACATTGGGCGCCAACTGAAGGACTGTGTTTTCTTAAGACCCAGCGGTGCCAGGGATAACACCTAAAACCTTCGTGGGTAACCTGTTCCGGCGTACAAATGACAGAGACACGGGACACTTCCCTCGGCGTCAAAGATTCGAAGTTTATTACTGCAGGGAACACAGAAGTCACAGGAAGTACAACATGTGTAGGTTCGAGGAGTCTGATTCGACTTGCCTCTGTGGATCACTCCTTTTATACAGTTCTAATGCATTGAACGTCATAGTACACAAAAGTTTACAACTCGGTTCCCATCGTAAAAACCATAAGGGGTTACTTTCATGTATTCAAGGCCCGGAACATAGGTACAGAAACTTTTGGTGGTTCCCAACTGTAAAAACCCATCTTCCCACCATTAGTACATTCCAATCGGCAGTAAACAGATCGAGGAAGGGACAGAAACAGTGGGGAGATCGGAAAGGGTGTAAAAGGGGTGGTATCGGGAAACACGAGCTGCAGGCATCAAAGGGGACGTGCCTAATGAATGCACAACTAAGACAATAGACCGGCACGGCAAGATGAGCCTCGAGCGGGGCCATCTGCCTTACAGTGCCGTCCCCCTCATCATAATGACACTTTCAAAGGAAACGTGTCTTCCGCAAGAGTTTGGGAATTCCAGGGTCGCGAAGCGGACAGCGTCCGTTCGCTGGTTACTTGAGGGCAAGAGACAAAATGGATGCGCATCTAAGATGGAACCCGTGGGCTCGGATGTAGAAACCCACGAAACAAACGAACGGTTTAGGTTAGCACAGCGAAAACGCGTACACCCACTAAACTCGTCATTTGCGGTTCATAGATACCGGACTCGACCATATTCGTACGAGTCGAAAACACCACTTACGATCGTCACGGAACCTCACTACCTTTTTGACAAATTTGGTGTAATTCCGTGCCGCAGTTTGGGCTGTAGCCTTGGCTAAAGTTTTCTATCGAAATTAGATATCAAAACTTTAATTTTTTTAATTTCTCAGCAACTACTGAATGGATTTACACCATTTAAAGAAGAGGCCACTTTCTGAAACAAGCACTACCTTTTTGCCAAATTTGGTGCACTTCCGTTCAGCAGTTCGGGCTGTAGCCTTGGCTAAAGTTTCCTATGGAAATTAACATGACAAAAAAAACTTTTTGGGGTCCCCTTTTTTCGCTGCCCCGCTTGATAAATCACCCCCAAACTTTCAGGATAAGGAGCTGACCTCAATAGACCTTTTTCTTTTTGAAAGTTTCACGAAGATTTGTAATACTATGCCAAAGTTATTAGGAAATCAAAAACATATTTCCTATGGAAACTAGGTCCTAACTTTAATTATATAAATATATCCCTGGCGGTCACGGCGGAGTCTTTCGGCGCCCGGATTGTCACCTATGCTGACGACACCCAGCTCCTCTTTGTAAGCAACAAGGATGGCCTGTTTGACGATGCCCAGGTCATGGGCTGTTTGAGCGCTGTTTTTGAGTGGTTTGGACGTCATGGGCTGAAGTGCAACTCCGACAAGTCGGGGTTGCTCTTCTTTGGCTGTACATCTGAGCCTGATTGGAAACCCTGGTGGCCGCAAGATATGTTTCCTCCCACTAGTTCGTCTTTGAAAGCCAAAAATTTGGGAGTTATGATTGACAATGAGCTATCTTTCGGACCGCATATTTCATCTCTTACTGGGAATTGTTTCGGCATCCTTCAGATGCTTCGTAAATTCCTCCCTCTAGTCTCTATCCAGCACAGAAAAATCATTGTCCAGGCACTGATTGGTTCTAGGCTGGATTATGCTAATGTTTTGTTTCTGGGACTTCCCAAATATCTGGTCAGGCATCTGCAAATCGCCCAGATTTCTGCAGCCCGAGCCATCTTTGGTCTTCCAAGAAAAGCCAGAGCCACTGTTCTTCTCTCAACACTACACTGGCTTCCAATTGCTAAAAGGATTCTGTTTAAAACTTTGACCATGACTTTCAAGGCCCTACATGGCATAGGCCCCAAATATATTTCCAAACGATTGTCCTGGTATAACCCCCCCAGATCTCTCAGATCTTCGTCCCTATAAAAAATGAGTGTTCACATTATCAAGCGTGCTAGAGCAGGAGGACGGTCTTTTCGCTACTTAGCTCCTCATGCTTGGAATGACCTCCCAATCTCTTTGAGACAGACCTCTAGCCTTCTGTCCTTCCGAAAGGCCCTTAAGACATGGCTTTTCCCTTAATTTGATGCTGCTTCCTGTGTCTGCACGTCCTCTCAGTGTTATGTTCTCCCTTCTTCGGTTGGGTTTCCTTCGCTAAAGCGCCGGGATACTCCGTGGAGTGGCCGTGCGCTATAGAAGTATAAAAATAACATAACATAACATAACATATTCACTGAAAAACCATAGGTTTTACAGACGTTATAGTTAGGAATTAGCATATATAAAACCTTAGAAATTCACTGAAAAAAACGTTATAGTTAGTTGGACATTTGACTCATATAAAACCAGAGAAATTTGCCAGTTATAGTTAGTTGAGCTAGCTATAACTCGCTCACCCGCAATGCACTGCTGAAGATGTCACATATTACATCACTGATCACATGGTCAGTGACATCACTGGTGACATCACAATGACATCTTAGATGACATCACTGATGACATCACTGATGACATCCCTGATGACATCATCCAGTGAATGCGTGTTTCTGTAAACTTTAAATATTTTTCATATATATCTATGCCAAGAGGTGTATTGAAGAATGAGTGGATTTACAAGTGCCTGAATGGATTATTTAGTAGGTGCGTGACTGACTGTATAAGTGAGTGATTGAACGTGTCTTACTGACGACATGGGTTAGTGACTGAACTGTGTGAAACTCTGTATTAGTCTCTCAGTTGGTGTGTAAGCGGCTGAATGGGTTGGTGAGTAGCAATAGGACTGTCTATATGGGTTATTGATTTGTTGTCTGAGTATCTGTATGGGTGCCTGAGTGGCTGTGTGGGTCAGTGGGGGTGTGTGACTCTGTGCCAGATGTCTGAGGGGGTGATTCACTGGTTGTATGGATTCAAAAGTGCATCTGGGAAGGGCTGTATGGGTGAGGTATTTTGTGTATGGGTGTGTTGGTGAGTGAATGAATGTCTCATTGGTATATGTGTGAGTAACTACATATGTTTTAAGGCAGTATATGTGAGTGTTGGAGTAAATAAATGACTATACGTGAGAGTAAGTTGTTTGAAGAGTGGGTGTATAAATGAGTGTCTGCTTGTATCAGTGATTGTATAAGACAGTATGTTTGTCTTAGTATCTGCATAAATAAGTGATGTTGAGTGTGCATAAATAACTCAATTGGTGTGTATAACTGTATACATGAGTAAATGATGAGTAGGTAATTCATTATTTGCATGACTGACGGTGTGTGAGTAACTCTATGGATGAGTGGTAGAGTGTGACTGTATTAATAGGTGTATGAGTACATATTATAGTACTGTATTGATGAGTAACTGTATGTATAAGTCACTGGATGTGTGTATAGACCTAGGAAATAGCCGGTGGTATGTAGTATCTAGCATTGTTGTTTGCATAGTTTCAAAAATAGTAGTCTGTATTTTAGAGTGGGTGTATCATAGTTTTTCTATTAGAGCATCAGCATGTGCATCAGATTATCACATGGATGATGTAATCAGTGATGTCATCATTGATGTCATTTGAGATGTCATCAGTGATGTCACTAACCATGTCATGAGTGATGTAATATGTGACGTCATCAGCAGTGCATTGTGGGCACTCGAGTTATAGTTAGCTCAACTAACTATAACTGCAAATCTCTCTGGTTTTGTATGAGTCAAATGTCCAACTAACTATAGCGTCCCTGAAACCTATGTTTTTTAGTGAATTTCTAAGGTATTTTAAATGCTAATTCCTAACTATAATGTCTGTAAAATCTGTGTTTTTTTTCAGTGAATTTCAAAGGTTTTTTTAATGTTAATTTAATATTTTATTATTTATAAAACCTATATTTTTCTAATTGTTTTTTATTATTTTGCAACTCTATTATCCTTTTTTAACTTTAAAAACGATGTAATGCTTTATATCTTCCCCCAAAAATATGTATATCATTTTTTGGGGGGAGAAAACTACTGTCCCGTACCGGTATTCTAGCAAGCTCGATTCAGGAATACTTTTTCTCACTTCCTCTTCACAAAACACAACAACATTAATTACAGAAAAATCTGCAATAAATAAATCAAAACAATTCAAATTCCGATATCCGCTGTCTACAGTGTAGACTATTCAGTGTTCCTTTGCATTTGCAAGATAAATTTGCTCATTGTAGTAAACCTATAAGTCAGTTAAAAAAATGTCTTCAAGCAAGTATACTAAAAGGATAATATGTATATTTCAATAGAAGTAGTTACTTGACTACTGGATTATATAAAATAAACAATCAGCACTCGATCTGAATTGTGAACACGTCTGCAGTATGCAGTATAGGCCAGAGGCACTATTCATTAATGCCTCACAGCCTCGCACCGTTGAATTCAAAAGCATGGAGTTGGTTGCAGCAGACAGAGAGGGTACACAGAAATAATAACAAACTTGAACTTCTTACATCCTCAATCATAGAATAAAGATCCCTTATCACTGTTCGGACCTGCTGTACCGCGGTGTACTGCACCGACTAGTGTCAACCAAGCACAATAATCATGTGCAGCAGTTAGCTAGGCAAGCACAGAGTCTGATGAATGAGTTCTATCAAAACCAAGCAGCAAGTAATATCAGACATCTACCATCGTTGGATCAAGACACTGTTCCACTGTTGAGACCTAGAGTTGGTTGCACCTGGTCAAAGGGAGTACCTTAATCTCCTCTCTCAGATGCAGTTCTAACATCCTCCATTGTGGGATCAAGACACGGTTCCACTGTTGGGACATAGAGTTGGTTTCACCTGGTCGAAGGGAGTACCTTAATCTCCACTCTCAGATGCAGTTCTAACATCATCCATTGTGAGATCAAGACACCGTTCCACTGTTGCGACCTAGAGTTGATTGCACTTAGTCGAAGGCAGTACCTACATCTCCACTGTCAGATGCAGTTCTAACATCATCCATTGTGTGATCGAGACACCGTTCCACTGTTGGGACCTAGAGTTTGATGCACTTCTTTGGAGGGGGTACACAGAAATCATCACAAACTTTAACTTCTGACATCCTCAATCATAGAATCAAGACCCGGTTTCACTGTTCGGACCTGCTGTACTGCAGTCTAATCCAGCGACAGCAGTCAACCAAGCCCAATAAGCATGTGCAACAGTTAATTATGAAATCACAGAGTCTGATGCACCTCAACAGACGGAGTTCTGTGAAAACCAAGCAACAGGTTGTATCAGACATCGTCCATTGTTGGATCAAGACACTGTTCCACTGTTGGGACCTAGAGTTTCTTGCAGCTAGTCAAAGGGAGTACCTTTATCTCCACTCTCAGATGCAGTTCTAACATCATCCATTGTGGGATCAAGACACCATTCCACTGTTGGGACCTACAGTTCGTTGCACCTGATCAGAGGGGGTACACAAAAATCATCTCACACTTTAACTTCTTACACCCTTAATCATAGAATCAACACTTCATTTCACTATTCGGACCTGCTGTACTATGGTGTAGTCCAGCGACTGCAGTCAACCAAGCCCATTAATCATGTGCAGTACAAAAGGGGGTGGTGATGGACGGAGCATCTGAACCAATCAAACACTCACACACAGTCAACATATCTGGGTTTAATCCATCGCTGTTCTTTAGCCCAATCTGCCACCCCAGTTCAGACATGGCCATATGCAAATCAGTCTTACCCTGTGCCTCATGCAAACAGTCCAGCCCGACCTGCCAAGCCATGCCTTCCCTGGACCGGACTCAAGCATCCTAGCACCAGTTTCTGGCATTACAGCTGTCTTCAGCCAGGCTTGCTTGAATCCAGTGACAAAGTGAGCAAGGGACTCACGTCTGAGCATACCCTGCCAACTTATGGTGAACAAAGCAGTACAAAAGGGGGTGGTGATGGACGGAGCATCTGAACCAATCAAACACTCACACCCAGTCAACAGATCTGGCTTTAATCCATCACCGTTCTTTTGCTTACTCTGCCACCCCAGTTCAAACATGTCCATATGCAAATCAGTCTGACCCTGTGCCTCATGGGAACAGTCCAGCCCGAACTGCCAAGCCATGCCTTCCCTGGACCTGACTCAAACTTCCTAGGACCGGTTTCTGGCATTACAGCTGTCTTCAGCCAGGCTTGCTTAAATCCAGTGGTAAAGTGAGCAAGGGACTCACGTCTCAGCATACCCTGACAACTTATGGTGAACAAAGCAGTACAAAAGGGGTTGGTGATGGACGGAGCATCTGAACCAATCAAACACTCATACCCAGTCAACAGATATGGCTTTAATCCATCACTGTTCTTTGGCTCACTCTGCCACCCCAGTTCAGACATGTCCATATGCAAATCAGTTTGACCCTGTGCCTCATGGGAACAGTCCAGCCTGAACTGCCAAGCCATGCCTTCCCTGGACCGGACTCAAGCTTCCTAGGTCCGGTTTCTGGCATTACAGCCGTCTTCAGCCAGGCTTGCTTGAATCAAGTGGCAAAGTGAGCAAGGGACTCACGTCTGAGCATACCCTGCCAACTTATGGTGAACAAAGCAGTGCAAAAGGGGGTGATGATGGACGGAGCATCTGAACCAATCAAACACTCACACCCAGTCAACAGATCTGGGTTTAATCCATCACCGTTCTTTAGCCCACTCTGCCATCCGAGTTCAGGCATGGCCTAATGCAAATCAGTCTGACCCTGTGCCTCATGGGAACAGTCCAGCCCGAACTGCCAAGCCATGCCTTCCCTGGACCGAACTCAAGCTTCCTAGGACCAGTTTCTGGCATTACAGCCGTCTTCTGCCAAGCGTGCTTGAATCCAATGGCAAAGTGAGCAAGGGACTCACGTCTGAGCATACCCTGCCAACTTATGGTGAACAAAGCAGTACAAAAGGCGGTGGTGATGGACGGAGCATCTGAACCAGTCAAACACTCACACCCAGGCAACAGATCTGGGTTTAATCCATCACTGTTCTTTAGCCTACTCTGCCACCTCAGTTCAGACATGGCCATATGCAAATCAGTCTGACCCTGTGCCTCATGGGAACAGTCCAGCCCGAACTGCCAAGCCATGCCTTCCCTGTACCGGTCTCAAGCTTCCTAGGACTGGTTTCTGGCATTACAGCCGTCTTCAGCCAGGAGTGCTTGAATCCAGTGGCAAAGTGAGCATGGGACTCACATCTAAGCATACCCTGCCAACTTATGGGGAACAAAGCAGTACAAAAGGGAGTGGTGATGGACGGAGCATCTGAACCAAGTAAACACTCACACCCAGTCAACAGATATGGGTGTAATCCCTCATTGTTCTTTAGCCCACCCTGCCACCCCATTTCAGACATGGCCATATGCAAATCAGTCTGACCCTGTGCCTCATGGGAACAGTCCAGCCCGAACTGCCAAGCCATGCCTTCCCTGGACCGGACTCAATCTTCCTAGGACCGGTTTCTGGCATTACAGCCGTCTTCAGCCAGGCTTGCTTGAATCCAGTGGCAAAGTGAGCAAGGGACTCACGTCTGAGCATACCCTGCCAACTTATGGTGAACAAAGTAGTACAAAAGGGGGTGGTGATGGACGGAGCATCTGAACCAATCAAACACTCACACCCAGTCAACAGATCTGGGTTCAATCCATCACCGTTCTTTAGCCCACTCTGCCACCCCAGTTCAGACATGGCCATATGCAAATCAGTCTGACCCTGTGCCTCATGGGCATAGTCCAGCCCGAACTGCCAATCATGTGCAGCAGTTAACTACCGAAGCATGATGTCAAGATCTGCATGGCAAACCCACAATTCAACGAGGGCTAAAATGAAGTTAAAAACTTGTTTGAGAATTGGCACGAATTGTTATCATAAATAGAACAAATTGTTGGTGACGAAACTCTTCTTAAAACAATGCATCATAGCATTGCAGAAATCTAACATGGCCATAGCTGACACCACCAGAGAGTTGGGTCAGTGGTCCAGACTTCCAAGGCTTGCGATGAGCCAGGTGCTTAATGCGCTAGTTCTAGAAAAGAACTGCGCACTTCAACCGTCAGCGTGACAAAGCTAGTTGTCTTTGTTTTCACGCACTCTGTTTCTTCACAGAAATTCCGTTTTGTTTCACAGTGATAATCTTTAAGTGCGAGGCGCGTTTGGTGTCTTTAGTGTTCATTAAGGAATCTTCTGTTTAACAGTAAAACCCAGCTCACATGCGCAACGTGGGACTCGGAGACACTAATCTCCTCAGAAGCGGCGAAAATAGAAGTTCTGAGGATCTCTCTTCGTGTCAAAAAATCAATAGAAGTAATTTGCTAGTGACTGTGAATAAGCTCCAGTGGTGGCGGTGGTAAGAGGTGTCACTTGACACCAGTTAAACTACCCAACGTTTTTTCTTTAATATATTCAAGCAGATTTAGTAATTAGATAACTCTGCGTTATTCCTCAATGGTGAAGGAGATTAGAGCAGATGATTAACCCACACAATTCTCTAAAAAAATAAATAGAAATCTGATTGCTAAATACTTCGTTCAAAAAGCTGATAACTGCACTTAGGGTAAATATCTTGTAGAGTAATAAAATAATAACCAGAATTCTTAGGTCAAGTAAGGAATTGGTTCATAGTTTTGTCTCCTATTACAGGTGCAGAAGCTCCACATTCCAATCCAACAACATAGATAGAGAGAAGCACTAGCCTTTGGTTAATCGGTAATAAAAGTGTGTTCATTGATAACATCAATTATTGAATTGTGTAGCACTGTATTTTTATGAAGCTTTATCATCCTCTGCAGGCACAGCATGCTAGACTGTCCAAACTCAGCTGATCCAACAGTGTGAT
Source organism: Lissotriton vulgaris (assembly GCF_964263255.1). Classification (NCBI taxonomy): domain Eukaryota; kingdom Metazoa; phylum Chordata; class Amphibia; order Caudata; family Salamandridae; genus Lissotriton; species Lissotriton vulgaris. Next base: position 24,514 of record NW_028242818.1, read on the forward strand.
CAACATCAACCATCCACGCCAGGCTGTCTCTCTTTGTCTTCCACTTCCCTTTTCCCCCCTACCTGTACACTGCCCAGAAGATTATCATTTTTGGGCATCGAACTGGTGGTGGGGCGTTGGGACCATCTTTGGCTCCTGTGGTTCAGGTCTCGGCTTGTGACACATGAAGTCTGAAGCACCTCAACAGAGGGAGCTCTGTGAAAAGCAACCAGCAGGTAATATCAGACATCGTCCATTGGGGGATCAAGACACCATTCCACTGTTGGGACCTAGAGTTGGTTGCACCTGATCGGAGGGGGTACACTGAAATCATCACAGACTTGAACTTCTGACATCCTCAATCATAGAATCAAGACCCCGTTTCACTGTTCGGACCTGCTGGACGGCGGTGTAGTCCAGAGACTGTAGTCAACCAAGCCCAATAATCCTGTAAAGCAGTTAACTACGGAAGCACAGAGTCTGATGCACCTCAATGGAGGGAGTTCTGTGAAAAACAAGCAGCAGGTAATATTGGACATTGTCCATTGTGGGATCAAGACACTGTTCCACTGTTGGGATCTAGAGTTGGTTGCACCTGGCCGAAGGGAGTACCTTCATCTCCACTCTCAGATGCAGGTCTAACATCGTCCATTGTGGGATCAAGATGCCATTCCACTGTTGGGACCTAGAGTTGGTTGCACCTGGTCAGAGGGGGTGCACAGAAATTATCACAGACTTTAACTTCTGACATCCTCAATCATAGAATCAAGACCCCGTTTCAGTGTTCGGACCTGCTGTACCGCATTTCAATTTCAACTTCATGCATAGCAATGGCTGCTTCATTTTCCAGTACTGGTCGTTCAAGAAGATCGTGACTACATGGACCACTAGTTGGACTATTTTGAGAACTTTAATTACTTATTTCGGCTGTAATAGTCTTTTCCTGTTCAACTTCATCATTCAACATATTTAAATATATAGCAAAAATTATACATGCAAGAATCTTAGTAGCATTCAAAGTCTCCAAGTATTCACTTTCGCTACGTCATGGTTTAAACAGTTGTAGAAGTGGTAAGTAGTACAATTCTCGCTAATCTGAAGTTTCACAACTAACTTTCTTATGGCTTATGAGATTACTCTTTGCATGTTTTACTAAACAACCATGAAATCCGACTACTGCTTATTTTCCTTCTTTTACATTCTGTTTAACATTTCTTTTCAAGCTGTAATGTTGAAGTACTTCATACAGGCATAGCTGTTCCAAATGTTGACTCTTTTTTGGTTAGTACGTGTCCAACTTATTAGTTTTAGGATTGTCTGTACTGTCTGGGTCTTTTGCTGCTAATTCTTCAATTTCTTCAAATGATTTCAACACTCTATTTCGTTTGCTCTTGTTCAGCCTGGTACCTTGGGAGATGTAGCACGCTAAAAGTTTTGGTGTTTAAACCACCATGAGTTGTATTCAAATTTTATCTTGGAATGTTAATGGGCTGCGAGTAAAAAATAGGAGGGCCAAGATCCTGCAGTATCTTAAAGATTCTTCAGCACATATCATTATCCTGCGAGAAACTCATTTGTTGAAGAAGGAACTGTCGGAAATCTTTGGAAAAATTAAGTGGGTTGAACACCTTATTAGTTCCAATCAGAGCGTTAACATTAAAGGTGTTGCTATACTAGTTAAAAAGCAAGCAAAGGCTTGGATATTAAATTGTATGGTAGACCCAGGTGGCAGATGGGTCATTGTTAAAATGTCCATTTTAGGGTCTCAGTGACATTGGTAGGCTATTATGGTCCGAATCAAGATGATCCTTCTGTTTTGAAAACCATATTTTCAAATCTTTTGGAGTTTCCAGAGCCCATTATAATGGCAGGTGATTTTAATATAGTCTTTAATCCCTCACTAGACAAGTCTCCTATTAGTAGGGCAATTACAACTCTGAAGTCCCGTGCATATTTACAAACAATGATGGAACAAACAGGACTGTGTGATGTCTGGAGAGAGAGACTGGGCGTTTCTTATTATAATAATAAGTATTGCCAAAAGTTGAGAATAGATTACATCCTGGTTAGCCATGACTTGAGTGGCAACATCAAGGATGTGGGTTATTCGACTTCACATCTGTTCAACCTTGCTGCAGTATGGTTGGATCTAATGGTGGAAGGCATAGAACATTCATGAGTATGGATATTTGACCGCTCACACTTACTTGATGAACCAGAAGCCAAGTATCTATTTCATGAATAAGACTTCTTTAAAACAAATGTGGGCTTTACTGAGATATCAATGGTATGGGATGCTTGGAAGGCCTTTATAAGAGGTATAGTCACTAGTAGAGTTTGTTACAAGAATAGGAAGTATAGGGAGGAGGTGGCGCTCATAGAGTCTGAGATGAAGACAGAGGCGTTGAGTTTAAACAAGGAAACGATCCCTGCAAACTCCCAAGAACATTTGGTGAAACTAGCTAGCCTGAAGGACCAGTTAGACGCTACCATACAGTCAAGTATTACCACCAAAAGGGAGGCAAATAAGCTCGCCCATGTTGAAAATGGAGAGGGGGCCAGCAAACTCCGGGCATGGAAGGCAAAGGCTGACAGGACTCGAAATATAATCAGGCAAATAAACAGCGAGGATCACAGCAGCTCAGTATCGACCGATGAAGAAATTGGTGATGCCTTTTTTACCTTCTTCCAAGATCTCTATGAAGAAGATAATGTAGTCGATAAAACTAGTGTGAGTGAGTGGTTGACCAGAAGCAGGCTTTTCTCCCTAGACTCGTCTCAGCAAGAAAAATTGGAGCTAGACATTTCCCAGGAAGAGGTCAGGAAGGCGATTTCAGCCTGTAAGGGAGGTAAGGCTGTGGGGCCTGATTGGCTCCCAGCCGAACTATACAGGTCCCTGGAGGAGGGGCAGTAATTCCAACAATGACTGCACTCTTTAACAAGATTCTGTCTGAAGGTATCAAGCTGCCCGCTTCACAGGAGAAGCTACCATCTCACTGATCCTGAAACCAGGGACAAATCCAGCAGAATGTGGGTCTTATACACCCATTTCACTTTTAAACACAGACTATAAAGTCTTTGCTAGGATCCTAGCAGACAGACTGGGAGCAGTAGCCGGAGGACTACTTCATACCGATCAGAAGGGCTTTGTGAAGGGGAGGAATCTGTCTAGTCTCACTTATGACTTTGTTGGGGCCGCTGATATAGCCACAACATTTTCACTTCCTCTTGCAGCAATGACATACGAAGCTACCAAAGCCTTTGGTAGGGTGAATTGGGTCGATCTAGCGGCAGTAATTGATAGTTTTGGCTTTAGACCGAAGTTCCGTCAAGTCATTCAACTCATTTACCACGATCCCTCAGCGAGACTACTAGTCAATGGCAAACTAACCCACTCTTTCAAAATCACTAGGGGAACAAGACAGGGCTGCCCCCTTTCCCCGCTTCTTTTTGATCTGTATATTGAGCCCTTCGCTCAGCGACTGAGGGATGAACCGAGCATTTCATCATTTAGGTTCGGGTGTGAGACAGGAGGTAGCTCTCTACGCAGAAAATGTCCTGACCTTTCTTCCGATTTGGAGACATCTTTTCCTAAGGTTATTAAGATAGCACAAGATTTTGGGCAGGTCTCAGGTTATGAGGTTAATTCAGGGAAGACCGAGATTATGGCATGAAATCTACCGGACAGTCAGCATCAAACTAAGAGCGAGATAAGATATCTGGGTTCAGGATCACACAGAACATCAACAAGATCTGAGGGAGTCAATTGGCTAATGTATCCAGAGAATGCCAGAAGCTCATGAAATTTTGGGCTCATCTCCCACTGACCATCTTGGGCATGATCAATTTGATAAAAATGGCCATATTGCCGAAAATCACCTTTCTCTTTGACACTATTCCACTACACTTTGATAAACGGGATAAATAAGCTTCAGCAAGCAATTAATTAATTTGTATGGGCTTACAAGGATACTAGAATTGCATGGAAGAAGCTTAGGCTCAGGAGGGAGAAAGGGGGCATTACTCTCCCAGACATTCAGCATTATGCTTGGGCTTTCCAGCTATCTCATGCAAGAATGCTGTTAAAAACTCCATATCAGTCAGGGATAGAGGCCATGTTTGCTGCTATGCCTAAAGGAAGTAATCTTCCCAATGAGGGCTTCCTGTTCAAGTATGGTGACCAGAAATTTTTATAAAGATTAGGCTGAAAGTCTTGCTGGGATGGCCCGTATATGGGCTTAAATCAAGCGTTGTATTGGCCTGAATTACTTTTTGAACATGGCTCCTCTTTGGGACTCTCCAGGGGCTCCAGGCTGTTTTAAAGATAAATTAGCTTTACCACTCATGGCAGCGGGGATGAATGTGTGGAGGGACCTGGCTTTTGATGGCTGTTTAAAACCATGGGTAACACTTCAAAATACAACAGAGGGAGGCATGTCCAAGTTTAAATACCTATTACACAGCTCCCTCCAGTTGGGGGAAGGCTCTCCGGTGCTCTGCCCAATGACGAAAAACGTCTAAAGGTTTAAACAGTTCAAACACAAAGTTAAATCCACAAGTAAAAGCAGGTACTCCAATGCTTTAATCCATACTCATTATATTCATGAGTGGTGAATAATTATTCAAAAAATGCCATCAACGAATGTAATCCATGACTGGTATAATACAGCGTTAACAATCCCAATGCATTTCGGGCTGCTGAATAGCCCTTCCTCAGGGGAATGCTCTACAAACGTAAAAAAGGAATAACATACCATCACTGATGGGTTCGTACAATTCAATTATATACTCATCAAAACATGCCAATCAGCCCTGAACCAAACAGTGCACACACACACACGAGTTATAGATTATTGTAATTCACCCCAAGTTGAACAATCAAATGAAACTCTGATGTATGAGGTGCTCACAAAAAGAAAGTGAATCAATGAAGCCAAAATGTGCAGAAAAGACGTAAACAGTGCCAAGATAGACTTGCTCATTACCATGCTTGCGTTAAAAAGCGTCATGTTAAACAAACGATAGCGCACGGAAAGGTAAAAACACCAAAGTGTCACGGTGTCAGAAAAATGCCATGTGGTGACTAGCTAGGTTAAAATAGGTGAACCGTGCAAAGTGCCTGTGAGAACGTCCACATAGTATACACCAGTGGGGGTGACTGCACGTGGGAACAAAGGTATACACTACATGCGCGAGTGCAACAGTCCACAAATGTGGTACTTACTTAAAGCCGGTGCATAATGGATATTCTCCGTGAAACCTGCTTGGAGTCAGTAGACTCGGCGGGTGAGAACGGCAAGTATGCGCACAGTAGGTGACGTTGATCATAGTAAACATAAACAATGGACTAAATATTAGGCAAAGACAGAAACGCCATGTTGGAGTGGACGAAGATATGTAACTGCATAAAACGATACAGAGACAAAAAGATCCTGACATCGAAGTGTCTGAAAAAGATGAAGAGAAAGAATAAAAAGCAACTAGATATAACACACACCGAAGAAAAATGGAACATAATCAAATAAAGACATAAAGAAAGAGTGTACAAAACGAAAGTACAAAACAAATGTTACACATGTTCAAAAAGGAGATGTGTGCAAATCTGATCAGAAAGTGTCCCAGCATGTTTGTAAATAACAAAGGAATTCCATCCTGTCATTAAGGCCGTGTGGCTGCATCATCGCCATGAAGCGGATCCAAAAGTTCTCCCTCTTTAGGAAAGTGTTTTTATTATTGAATGTTGGTGTCACTTGCTCCAATATAAGATATTTTAATTGGGCTACAGTATGTTTTTGTTCAAGGAAATGAGCCGCAACAGTGGATTTGGTGTTTCCAGTTCTTATGTTGCTTTTATGCTCTAATAGTCTCACTCTTATCTTCCTTTCAGTATGACCAATGTAGCATTTCCCGCAGGGGCATTTCAACATATAAATTACATTGGCCGAGTTACATGTGGCGTTCACTCTCAGTTTGATGGGTTGGCCTTTCATAGGATGATTTGTCACATTGCCAGGAATACAATTGTTACAATTGCTGCAATTGTAACATGGTCGAAGACCTTTGAAAGTTTCTGCTGCTTGTTGTTCCTTAGGTTTAGACAAAATCTCTTTAAGATTGCGTCCCCTGGTGTAAGCAAACAAAGGTGGTTCAGCAAAGGCTCCCTGGAAATCAGGTTCCAGGCTCAATAAGGACCAATGTTTGGAAATGATAGACCAAAAGAGGTTACTCATCACTGAATATTTGGGCACAACAACCATCCTCGAATTTTCAGTCTTAGGTCTGACTTGTAGCAGCTCTTCACGTTTCATGCTGTCACATCGTTGTGTCCAAATATTCAGTGATGAGTAACCTCTTTCGGTCTATCATTTCCAAACATTGGTCCTTATTGAGCCTGGAACCTGCAGCAATTGTAACAATTGTATTCCTGGCAATGTGACTAATCATCCTATGAAAGGCCAACCCATCAAACTGAGAGTGAATGCCACATGTAACTCGGCCAATGTAATTTATATGTTGAAATGCCCCTGCGGGAAATGCTACATTGGTCATACTGAAAGGAAGATAAGAGTGAGACTATTAGAGCATAAAAGCAACATAAGAACTGGAAACACCAAATTCACTGTTGCGTCTCATTTCCTTGAACAAAAACATACTGTACCCCAATTAAAATATCTTATATTGGAGCAAGTGACACCAACATTCAATAATAAAAACACTTTACTAAAGAGGGAGAACTTTTGGATCCGCTTCATGGCGACGATGCAGCCACACGGCCTTAATGACAGGATGGAATTCCTTGGTTATTGATAAACATGCTGGGACACTTGCTGATCAGATTTGCACACATCTCCTTTTTGAACATGTGTAACATTTGTTTTGTACTTTCGTTTTGTACACTCTTTCTTTATTTCTTTATTTGATTATGTTCCATTTTTCTTTTGTGTGTGTTATATCTAGTTGCTTTTTATTCTTTCTCTTCATCTTTTTCAGACACTTCGATGTCAGGATCTTTCTGTCTCTGTATCGTTTTATGCATTTACATATCTTCGTCCACTCCAACATGGCGTTTCTGTCTTTGCCTAATGTTTAGTCCGTTGTTTATGTTTACTATGATTGACGTCACCCACTGTGCGCATACTTGCCGTTCTCACCCGCCGAGTCTACTGACTCCAAGCAGGTTTCACGGAGAATATCCATTATGCACCGGCTTTAAGTACCACATTCGTGGACTGTTGCACTCGCGCATGAAGCGTATACCTTTGTTCCCACGCGCAGTCACCCCCACCGGCGTATACTATGTGGACGTTCTCACAGGCACTTTGCACGGTTCACCTATTTTAACCTAGCTAGTCACCACATGGCATTTTTCTGACACCGTGACACTTTGGTGTGTTTACCTTTCCGTGCGCTATCGTTTGTTTAACATGACGCTTTTTAACGCAAGCATGGTAATGAGCAAGTCTATCTTGGCACTGTTTACGTCTTTTCTGCACATTTTGGCTTCATTGATTCACTTTCTTTTTGTGAGCACCTCATACATCAGATTTTCATTTGATTGTTCAACTTGGGGTGAATTACAATCATCTATAACTCGTGTGTGTGTGCACTGTTTGGTTCAGGGCTGATTGGCATGTTTTGATGAGTTTATGATTGAATTGTACGAACCCATCAGTGATGGTATGTTAGTCCTTTTTTACGTTTGTAGAGCATTCCCCTGAGGAAGGGCTATTCAGCAGACCAAAATGCATTGGGATTGTTAACGCTGTATTATACCAGTCATGGATTACATTCGTTGATGGCATTTTTTGAATAATTATTCACCACTCATGAATCTAATGAGTATGGATTAAAGCATTGGAGTACCTGCTTTTACTTGTGGATTTAACTTTGTGTTTGAACTGTTTAAACCTTTAGACGTTTTTCGTCACTGGGCAGAGCACCGGAGAGTCTTCCCCCTACTGGAGGGAGCTGTGTAATAGTCGTTTACCCCACGCTGGTGGTTGCAGACAGCGTTTTCCCTGGTAGCTCGCCACAGACCATCATCTTTGATTAATTTGGATTTATCTCGCTGTGCAAGTCCTCTTCTTTTCTTAGTCAAGTTTAAATACCTACAGCTTCAGAGTTTGTCCCAGAACCTCAAGTAACCTATAGGCATAGGAAACATCCGGGAGGAACAACTTGTAACCAGGCCAGTTGTGAATCAGGAGGTATCCTTCTTTTACTGGTCTATAGAAGAAGCTATAGATGGAAATTTTAAACTAGTTGAAGAAATCTGGGGTACCCTTATGCCAAATGAACAGTGGGAAGACCTGTGGCAAAACTCTTTCAATACCTTATACTCTACTGTCAAACCTGCCTGGCTTAAAAGAAATCACTATTTTACTACCTACAGGGCTTATCTGTCTCCGGCAAGGTTGTCCAAAATATCAAAGGGTCCCCGTGTCAGTTGTAATAAATGCGGTTTAACAAATGCTTCGGACATTCATATGTTTAAAGACTGCCCTGCAATAACTGAATATTGGGGGGAAATAGGGACAACTATATCAGACATTTTGAACATTCCCTGTCCATATATCTGTCCCATTGGTCATCTTTGGTATAGAGGATGAAGTAATAGGGCCTGCTAGGGGGTTCCTTTTCTATGCTATATTGCTCGCTAGGAGAAAAATTTACAGGAAAGGGGTAGATGTAACACCCCCCTCACACCCAGACTGGCCGACTTCCCTGTATAAGACTTCCAAGACTGATCTGGTCAGACTTCAGAGTAGCAGGAAAAAAGCAATATGGGATTGTTTATTAAAGTAGTCCTAGCTAAATTTATGGTTAATTTTCTGAAAACAACCTTCTTGGATCCTATGATTTAGCCTTTTGGATGCTCTCTGACTGCATTGGGCCCCTCCCCCTCGAAGCTTCGAAACAAGCAGGCCAGCACAAACAGCCTTCGGTCACAGGGTACCAGAGGAGAGGGATACCAACCACCTAATTTAGAAAGGGGGTTCAATGACATCATGGGAGATTGTCGTTTACCGGTACGCAGGTGTTTGTCCCTCGTTTCCATTCTTGATGCTTACATCTCCTTAAAACCGAGCAACGGTAACAGACATCCTACTTTTTGTCAACTGAGGTCTGAGGCAAATGAGGATTAAAAAAAACACTCTATTTCATTTGCAGGCAAGACCTAAACTTACCCAAATGATTCCTCGTGACTTTGAATATAAACTTGAAGAGCACAAGCGGTTGGAACATTCATACAATCCAATTTCTCGGTGGGAAAGCATTTTGAAGTAAAAGTCTTTACTAAGGCTTTTCTCTTGTGCAATTTCTTCGCTCATTTGTTTTATCTCTGTTTTTTCTGATTTTGTTGTGTACAATGTAACATAACGTGCAACAGCAATTAGGTTAACTGCAGCCTACTGAATGTCCATGTTCGCGTTCAACATTTTTTAAATGACTGGATTATAATCATTGATATACTTTGACACTTCTATTCTTTTTAAAATGTAGGTATTCTTAGGAGTTATTGTGTGCCTTACAAAAGAAAAAAAATCATTTACTCTTCCTTTACAAATGACTGAACAGGAAAAACCAAGCCAACATCTGGTGTAAAATTTTCCTTTAGACTTGTATTTTCTTCTGCAACATTTTCAACAACAGTGACTTTGGAAACGTAAGACTTGCTGTCTCAAGCTTCTATCTCCTTCTTCTCTTGGTATCTCACGTCACATACTGTTCAATGAAAGACAATACTGTTTCATCCGAATAATTTCCAAATTTAGGTTCATCCTTGATCCATAGTAGCATATGTATAAGAGGTGCACCTCTAGCTTGATAATCCTTTTTCCAAAAGAAATCGGTAACTTCTCCAAGAGGTGGATTCTTTTTATTGCAGATAAAAGACATCATAGCTTGAAACCTATAATTAAAATTTCTGCACACATTTACAGGATCCAATGAACGCATTTCACTATGAGTCTTTATTTCAATATTTTTTATATTGGAATTTGCTTCTCTTAGAAACTCAAGCAAATCCTCCCATGCATACTCTGCACAGCTAAGTGTGACAAACCATTTTGGTGTATCTAAGTTCCGTAACATACACTTGAGTTTTTCATGACGACAATAGCAATACTCATTTGTTCCACGTTGACATGCCACAAAATTGATTAAGTGACATCTGTTTCTTAAACTTTCTCCACAAATTCTTTCGCAGAAAGAACTGATTGTTGAACTTTAGTTTTAAGTATGTGGTCCACTGCATACAACAGAGAAGGCAGGTCACTTTCAAACAAAAGGTGAAATATGTATGAAATGCACTGTCGAAATCTAGAATCTTCAGAATACAGTCTGAAATTTCAAGTGGTCAAATGGAGAAAGTGGACAAGTCAAGGATTGAAGATATTTATGAACCTTACACAATATGTCCTTTGCATTCAAAAGAAGTAATAGGAAGCAGCATTGCGTTATTTGAAATGAAAAAAGCACAGGGAACTCCAATGAGTGTATAGGAGAAAAGCTTGGAAGGTCAGTATTTTCTACAGCTGTTTCCTACAGGAGAAGGTGGACGGTATGATGATCGACCTGTACAGATTCCAGCTTCAGAATATCGGTCAACAAGATTCATCTTCTAAACGTATTACCTGTTCATTCACATTTACAGTTTTGTAATAATTATTGTTCTCTATAAGATATAAGGTAGCCTTTTCAACTTTAAGAAACATCAACAAATTATTGCCATATTTTCTGACTCTTTGTTAGTACACCATTTACTAGAATGACTAGAGCCTCATTTTCCTCTTTCTCTCCAGCAATAGTTTCAATATTTTTCTTAAAATCCAAAGGTAAGTACACCACTTTTCATTTCAGCCCTCTTTGCAAGTCTGCTGGTGGCAGTTTACCTGTTTTAGGCTCCATCCAAATTATAGTTTGAAAAGAATGAACAGATTGAATTAGAACAGACTCATATGTATTCAATTAGGCCAGTTCCTCCGGAATAGCTACTTATTGTAAATTATTATGTACTGGTCTAGAAGGCATTTTTTTCTCTTCTAATTTGTTGTGACAATATTTACTTATACGTTGATCACTACCTAACTCAAATTGACCTTCCACCAACAAGTAAATTGTAAATTCTACCCACTTACCATTGTTCTCTTTTTCACTTTTCAAATACAAATCAACATTCCTACTTTGACTTTTATAATGAGTACGTCGTCAACAAACACAAACATAGTTTTGTATTTCAGAGCACACAACATAAAACTTTCCAATTTCTTCTTCAAACTGATCAGTGCTAATCACGTTCTCATCTCCTCCAACATCTGTAATTGTCAAACTTTCACTTTCTATGAACTGCTCTTCTGAACCAAAATATCACATTTCAATATCATCAGACTTTTTTTGAACATCTAATAAAGAACCATATAAAAGACTTATATTCAGTTCACTTGGACACAATGCAGGACTTTTTACATAGTACAGTTTCCTCACAAACCTTTGTATTCCTGAATGGTGTACTGCTAACATTCTCAAATGATGAAAAACACTTTTGCTAACTTTTCTTGAAAGACAAGCCAGAGAATGCCCATACTTCTCAGTATACTTTCTTACATTACATGGATCAAGTCCTTGTAACACTTAACCTTCTGTTTAATACTTTTCTGAGTATATTCTCGTAGCAAATTTTGCATTATATCAATAGATTCCTGTTGAATACTACAAATACTACTATAACCCGACTTATACACAGGAGCTTGTGGGCGTTTCCCTTGAACTTCTTCAGCTATTGACTCTTCTGCACTTTTACCAACCATTTCCTCTTTTGGAAGAGGACAACCATCCTGAACTTCATAGCAACGACCTCCAGTATCAACTGCAAATGGTAAACTATTTTCCTGGAAGTAACTTTCCTCATTAAAAAAAGGCTCAGTAGTAGAATTATGGCTCCAATGTCCACTAAAGATTTTGTAAAAGTTAGTTCTGTTCACAAGTCTCTTTTTTCTACTTTTGTCTTTCAACACTTTGACTATTTCATCCAACCATTTGATTCTCTTCGAATTCAGAATGAATAACTTCTGTTTTAAATTCAAAGCAGTATCCACTATACTTTCAATATGCTGCTTCTCTTTGAATTGCAACACTTTCCTTTTATATTTGCAGCATGTTTTCATTAAATTCTGTATCACTCTAGATCGAAAGGTCTCCGACGAATTTTATGAAATTGCTTTTGTCTCCGAGTGACAGATACTATTTCTTTATCATGTTTCCTTTTCCTTGTATTTGAAATTAAACTCTGCTTCATCTTACTTGAAAAAGTCTTCTTTTTGCTTTGTGTGATTTTTTTTCATTTTTTTCACAAACTGTCTTGTACTTTTAGTAGAACAAACTGTTTCTGTACTAATAGCATTTTTTTCTAATTGAAGATTTTGCCTTTTGCTCAAATATATATTTTTCTTCTCTTTTCTTTTTTTTCACTTCTTCTAGGCATTTCCAAATTTTAATCCAAACAAAGTAATTTTCTATAAAACAAAAAATAGATTCAATTATTTTTCACATTTGTTCACTATGTTAAAATAATAACATACAAGTGTTAGAGGGCAACATCAACTCTCAGAGCAAGCTTCCTGTCTGTGGCGTAACGCAGGGCACCTCCCTGAGCCCTACGTTATTTAATATTTACATGGGCCCCTTAGCTGAGATAGTCCTTCTGTATGGAATAAAAATCATTACCTACGCAGACGACACTCAGCTAGTGCTGGCCCTCAATCAATTGGACACGATGTCCAACAATCTCAGGGCCTGCCTGGAAGAGGTCTCCAAATGGATGACCTCTTCGTGCCTCAAACTCAATGGTGAAAAAACGGAGCTTATGCTCCTAGGCAATCCCTCTCCGCCTGCGATCAAGTTACTGTGGCCCACCTTTCTCGGCTCTCCCCCCATACCAAAGGAGAAAATCAAGAGCCTAGGCTTATGGTTGGACAAACCCCTCAATTTTAATGCCGAAGCTGCAAAACTATCAGCTACTAGTTTTGGCCTACTCATGCTCATACGAAAGATTCTCCCCTTATTGCCTTTCCAAGCCAGACAGATAATGATGATGGGGCTTGTTCTCTCCAGGCTAGACTTTGGGAATGACTTGTATCTAGGGGCCCCACAATCCACCTTGAACACGCTCCAGATCATACAAAACTGTGCAGCATGAACACTACTTCAAATCCCCCGCCGACTTTCTGTGAAAAGTGGCCTGAAGAGCCTTCACTGGCTCCCGGTCAGACAACAAATTGAGTTCAAGACCCTCTGTTTAACTCACCAAGCATACTGGAAAACTGGAGCTGCCATCAACCACTCATTGATTACCTCATATAGCCCTGCTAGACAGCTCAGATCATCATCCTCCATACTGGCGACGGTACCGAGGATTAAGAGAGACAGATGCAGAGGCTTATCCTTTTCGTACAACGCCTCAATGCTTTGGAACTCCCTTCCCTACCATCTGCGCGCAGAGCCCAATGTCTTATCTTTCTGCAAACAACTAAAAACCCTGCTCTTTAAAAAAAACGTTTAATTTTAATACTGCCCCAACAAGCACAAGTCCGCAGCGCTAGGACGCCTCAGGGTAGCCACTGCGCTCTATAAATTACATTTCATTTCATTTCATTACAATTGCAAAACTTCCACTAACAACTTCCAGACCCAGTGCTGCAACATGATGGAGCATGACAGAGGAGCACTAGGATGACAAGTAGTGCCATAGAACATACAGCAAGTATTTATTTAATTATTGGCATACAACTTTACAATTTATATGTAACTGCACTACTTCGTACTTTTTACCTCACCGCCTCACCCCACAACCCCACAGCACTATCTCTGCAGTCCACCACAGACAACTTTATAGATAGTATTTTTAAAAATGTTAATCTATGTACTTAGGATATTATCAACCAAACAGCACACACAAAAATTACCATTATTAGCCTACAATTTTATCTACAACTTCGCAAACATAACAGTGCACCCAGGGTTTAAGTAGGGGGGTGTCTGTGGGGTCTGAGCACCAGCACTTTATTTTTGGGGGCCTAGAAACAGGCCTGTATGGGGCTCTATTTCCGTGCCTCGCAAACCTCATCAATTTTTCTTTTTTGCACTGCAGTAAGACTGTGAGAGCATGCACATTGCTCACTACTTAGGAGTGCAGACATCATGCCAGGTGACTCGCATTGTAGGAGAAGAGAAATCCTTTAAAAAAAGACATTGTCTCTCAGGATTTCCCTTCTCTTTTTGCAACCCAGGAGCAACATCATCGTGAGGTGATTAGCAGACAGACCACCAGGCGCCCAATGCCCATTGCCCCGGGCTCTCTGAGACAGCTTACCGGGCGCACACATACAGAGCCATACCCGAGTACTTCACAGGTCTTTAAAAGATCATTTTTTTGTAAGTGATACTGTGTTTTTTCACCCCTTTTTACAGCCCCTACATCCCCCTCTGCCTATTGCTGAAAGAATTAGGCTCCCACGAAATTTCTCTCTGGTTGCGCCTCTGGAAACAACCACAAGTAGGAAACTCCAGCACGACCCTGCTCTGACCTTACACACTGTCTTGTTTTAGTGCTACGAAAACACATGCTTTGCCTGGCTCACTTAATTCTCACATCCTCTCTTTAATATGAACATAAAAGCTTTCCAATTACTTTTAAGTTCCTATACTGTGCTTCACATGGAAATATAGAACTGCAGGTTCTCACCACCCCAAATTAGCTCTCTAGAATACTTTATCAAATGTAGGAAGTACAGGTATTCAGTATCTGTCAGTCAGGGCCACTTTAAAACAGTGTACCTATATACAACTCGACAAAACATTATGTTTCTAAATTAACGTCTTACACTGATAAGCTCCTTTACTTTTCTTTTGCTAGATGTACCTTTGTTTAAAACATCACCAGACAAGGGTGGTGAAGTATGCTGTACAAAGAGCAACTCAAAGCTTTGTTGTTCTTTATAAGAAACATTTGCCTGTCAATGCTTATCGTAAGTCTTTTCGACCCCAGGCTGGGAGGATGAGTATATTACGTCGTATTTAGGATCGGGGCGGAGGATGCACGTAAATAAGAACGTATAATTGAATAAAGGGCGAGTGGATGCATGGCCAGATGGATCAACAGATAGGTAGATGCATGGATGTATCAATGTATGGATGGATGAATGAATGCATGGCCCAGTACTTAGGATAAACGGGTGTGCTGATAGATGTTTAGGATTGGTTCTGGGACATATGTATCTATGAATATATAGGCGTATGGCTGCATGAATGGCACAGTGCTTACTATGGGCGAGTGGGTCATAGATGTTTAAGATAAGTGCAGGAACAGATTTATCTATGTATATAAGTAGGAATGTATGCATCAATTAAAAGAAGTTTGAATGGCACAGTGCTTAGGATGGATGGATGCTGGGCTTTAATTGGGCCTGGTCTGAGGACCAGCACTTATTTTCAAGGAGCCTCCAAACGGGTCTCTATCGGGCTCTATTTTCAGCCCTCGCAAAAATATTATTTTTTTTGTTATTGCACTGCAGTGAGATTATGCACATCCATGTACACATGCTTTTTTTCCTCACTACTGAGAACTGGAGACATCATGCTAGGTGACCCACGTTGTAGAAGGAAGGGAAATCCTTTAAAGAATGTTTTTTCCGAATGTAGGATAATTGGAGGGGATTTTCTAAATTACACAATGCTATTTATCTTGATTTAGACCACGCCCCTACTTGTATAGCCCACAACCCTTTAAGAGGTTTGCCCCCTCTTTAAGAGCACCCCCAGTTTTTTTCCCACTTAAAAACATGACAACACCACAGTAACAAAGAAACAGTCTAAGCTTCCATTGAAATCTACAATGGCTCCAGGTTTCATAATTTGCCATCAACACTGGCAGCCTTCTACCACAGTGCAAGAGTGTCTATCAACACAAAGATTTCTCATCCACAGAAATGTTGTGTAATTTGTGTAGCTGTCTGCTGGAACACTCATCACCAAAAGATATTAAAACATGGGAATTTGCCAGAAAAACATATACCATACCATAAAACGATTCATAAATGGGTACACTGCCACTACACCACCCTCTTCCCCATCCTTCCTTAACCTTACAAAATCAAAGAAAGAGCCACACCAAACCTAGCAGAGACACTATAGCAATACAGGAACTTAATTTCAACAACTGTCTACTGGAACGCTCATGAGCAAAAAGTATTAAAACGTGCAAATTTGCGGGTAAAACATATACCATGCCATAGGGTGCTTTAGAAGTGCTCCCAGTGGTACTACATCACCTTTAGTAGCTCGAAGTCTGCACGTTACTAAATTCTGTGTTTTAATCACCAACATACCTACCTCCCCCACACCCACCCCCGCCCTAGTTTAACCGTACAAAATCAAACAGAAACCCCACCATTCCTAGTAGCTCCACTATACCTATACACAGGCTTAATTTTAACAGGTGTGTGCCGGAACACTTATCAACAAAAGTATTCAAACATGCAAATTGGCAGGTAAAACATAAACCATCCCATAGCACGGTTTATAAATGGACCCAGTGGCGCTAGATTACCTTTACTAGCTACACATGTCCATGTTACAAGTATCCGTGTTATAATCAGCAACATACCCACTCCCCACCCCCACCCATGTCCTTGCTTAACCTTACAAAATCAAACAACGAGTCCCAGCACTCCCGTTAGCGCCACTATAGCCATACATAGACTTAATGTCAACGGGTGTCTGCTGGAATGCTCATCAACAAAAGCTATTAAAACCTGCAATTTTTCAACTAAAACATACACCATACCATAAGACGGTTTATAAATAGTCGCAGTACCACTACACCACCTCCACACCCACCCTTGTTTAACTTTACGCAACAAAAGGAAGAGCCCCAGCAAACATAGAAGCACCACTATGCCCATACAGAGGCTTAATTTCAACAGATTTCTCCTGAAACGCTAATCAGCAAAACATATTAAAACATGCAAATTTGCAGCTAAAACATATCCCATGCCATTGGGCGCTTTATAAGTGCTCCCAGTGGTACTACATCACCTTTAGTAGCTCAACATCTACATGTTAGTAAATTCTGTGTTTTAATCACCAACATACCCACCTCCCCCTCACCCACCCCCGCCCTTGGTTAACCGTACAAAATCAAACAGAAACCCCTACTATTCCCAGTAGCGCCACTATACCTATATACGACGTTAATTTTAATAAGTGTCTGCCGGAACACTTATCAGCAAAAAGTATTCAAACATCCATATTTGCAGGTAAAACATAAACCATCCCATAGCACGGTTTATAAATTGACCACCTTTACTAGCTAGACATCTATATGGTACTAAAGTTATTTAAACACTCTGTACAGTGTATAGCAGGGGATGGGGAGAGTAAACAAAGTTCTAATTCCCAAACATTTAATATACCGTCCCTTTACTGTATCTATATTAAAGACATTAAATGGAATGAAAAAATTGATGTGTGTCTCAAAAGGAATAGTGAAACTGAGCACCGCTAAAACCCGGATCATGTCAACACCTACATATATCCAGCACAGGAACACAGCCTAGCAAATACTATCACTTAAAATCACATGTTGATCTCTAATGTCAGCAAAGTAATACAGAAAATATACCGCATATTTTCATTTCTTTTTTATCTGTCACACATGTATAAAACATCTCTTCTAAAGAAGCACTCCCCAACCAATTCTATTCCATAGGAACAGACAATCATTAATACATTTACTACCATATATTTTAGTATATGTACCTTTTTATTAATCACTAGTAAGAAACTACTAAAACTATTAACTATACCCAAATGCAAACCAGAAACCATGTTCATAATATATCTCAACCTATGATCAAATGATTCAAACTACGCGTACATATAAAAGGAACGTATCGCTTTTTCTATCTCCATCTCCTCTCCATGTAATCTCTAAACATTCTAGACGGCCTCACAGTACAACAACCTACCCGGACTTACATTCAAATCTACCTCTCAGTGTCAAAAATGAGACCACAACCTGCCACATAACATTTCTGGATTTCCTTTTATAGCTTTTCACTTAATAACACATACATCTCCTACCACCACCCCCTCACCCCACTATTTTCACAAAAAGCATAACTTGCAAACGTGCAACATTTTGTTTATCTCGCCCGAATACATCACAAACCCAAATGAACACTGTACTTCATTTTCAAAACCCTACAGTCCTATAAAGATGACAAACTACACTTCTTCATTGTGAAAAGTTCCTAACATATATAAAGTATTTATTTAACAACTGGTCACATTTAATGCATATTTTATTACCAATATCAAACACCAAACTTTACTAACACTATATTACTTTGAAATAAAAAATACTTTCAAACTTAAAAACATCACCGCAAATAGTTAATCACTACTACAGAACACATAACACACCTTGTTCATTTCTAACTCACCTTTGTAGTTGCTATGCAGATTTCAAATAATATCACACACGCATACAATTCTTTCTTTGTCAAACAGTACATGTAGAGCACAGATTTCATCAAGAATGGAGCCAGGAATGGCACCGTTTCTCTGTTGCTCCACACATAAATACATGTAAAGAACAAATCAGAATACTTTATTCCTTCAACAACATTCCAAAACTTATCTCAATTGGTTCATTTTGAATTTTCCATACAAACGCTACTTAATATTCCGCGCCACATACAGGTCACAAGTTCAACCTATTTTATCACCACACTTTCTGGAACATTCTACGACACCTGCAGGTTAAAAGTTCATCAATTCTTTTTTAATCTAACTATATACTTTTGCAACATTTTATCGAACATTGAACGGCACGTGCAGGTTAAAAGTATACAATAGGGGTCAATAGTTTGTCAGATTTATCCCCAACTCCAGCAGCACCTCAGCTTACGTACCCAGCGTCATCAGACCCGTAGGAGTCAGTGCTTTCCCCTTTACAAATACAGAATTCATTTTATACATACAAATTTACCTTCGCACTCCCCGTATGCCACCCCCTGAGCTCAATACACAACTTACAATGTTCGAAACAAAAGTTCCTCCGAGTGGGTATAAATACATGCTGACACTACTTGACCAGATGTGGCACAGTGGCCAGCGCACTTGACTTCACAGCCTATAACACACAATTTGGGCTCACGCTTTCATCATCGAGTCCAGCAGCACCTCACCTTAGCAGCATGAGACTCTAGACAGTACCTCACATATTTTCCATACTCTAGCACTTTCAGACCAGTACAGGCCAGTAGTTCATCCAAGTAGGTATAAACACATGTTGACACTACTTCCACAGCTGTAGTTCAGTGGCCACGGTACATGACTTCACAGTATAAGACACACAATTTGGGCTCAGGCTTTAATCCCCGAGTCCCGCACCACCTCACTTTACCAGCATCAGACTCTATGCAATACCTCACTAAATTTCCATAGTCCAGTATTTTCGCACCGGTAGGGGTGAATACTTTGCTTTGCACCCCCTCTTTAGCACACCCTAAACACCCCACAGAGGTGAACGTGCTCCTACCCTCCTCCTTCCCACTTTTTTCACCCTTTCTTCCCCTTACTCGCTTCAACGGAATCACAAAATGTCGGTCAACACTTCCTAGTTGCAACAGCTCACAGCGGTAGCAGCCAATTAGCCGCAAGCTTGTGCTCATAACGCCTCAGCCAATCAGATGGCAGAATCCCCAAATATCGATATCTGTAAATTTTGATATTCCACAAAAACTACTGAACGGATTTACACCAAATAAACAAAAGCGTGATTTCTAGACCAAGACCCTTCTCCCTGCCAAATTTGGGGTAATTCCGTTCACCCGTTCAATCTGTAGCCTTGTCTAAAGTTTCCTATGGAAATTAACATGGAGAAAAATTCTTTTGGGACCCCACTTTTTCTCCGCCCCCTCTTGATGAACCAACCCCAAACTTTCAACATAGGAGCTGATATAAGCAAAGAATAAGTTTTGAAAATTTCATACAGATTCATCAGACGATGCCAAAGTTATAAGAAAGAAAAATGCTCTCCCTATGGAAACTCGGTCCTAACTATAACCACCTACTGGCGACTGCCAGTAGGTAATATATACTTAAATAGATAGATAAATAGATATAGCTATATATATATATATATATATATATATATATATATATATATATATATATATATATATATATATATATATATATATATATATATATATATATATATATATATATATATATATATATATATATATATATATATATATCGAAGCTCCAAAGATCCTGAGAATGCCCAGCCGGGTCACAGGAAAGAAAAAGCACTCGCAAGCACGGCACAGCTCGTTTCACAGGGCAAGTTTATTAAAGACAGACGCGTTTCGGGAGAGCCCTCCCTTTCTCAATGGTTTCATCTTACAAGACGGGCACAGCGCCATTATGAATGTTTACAAACTCATATGAAAACAAACAAAGGACTGATACTTTTTCGCAGCAAGAGGCGCCATCTTAGAATGTGCTAATTTGACATGTATTATACTGTTTTGCTTATCAGAAAACCACAAACAAAGTAATGCCGTGTATCGGCTATCCTATTGTCAAAAAGAAAAACCCCAATACTATTCATATATAGTATATCACAAGGCTAAGACAATAACAAGGTGTTGGAAACTGACCAACCTACGACATGAACACCGTGTTTGCAATGTGAACAGGTCGGATAAATCTTGCCGTGGATCGGCAATTGCAGCCCAGTGGACTGCAAAACATACAATGTGGTTAACTATTTAAGCACATCCTCCAGTATAATCTCAGTGGTGATGAAGGCATCCATCACACAACAGAAACAAAGAACAAAAACAAAAAACACTCAGAACAATTCCAGTGAATCTTAGCACAAATAAACAGAATGTCAAGTCGATGTTGGAAATTCAATACTTAACTTGACGGAAAGTCATTGCACAAAACTGCACATGTTTTCAACCCAAGTGAGAGGCCAGTTCCTCTCCCATATTTAAGCCTCCAGGTGCTTTCGTCTCAAGGTCGATGATATACCGGGACTCAAGTCTCCTGAGTGCAAGTAATCTATTGCCTCCTCTAGGATTTTCCTCGACTCGGTCCAGGCAAAAATACCTGAGAAGGTTTCTATCACTGTTGTGTTTTAAGGAGAAATGACGGGCCACTGGATAGGTGAAGTCCTTATTCACAATGGCCCGCATGTGTTCCAAAATTCTCAACTTAACAGGATTGATGGTACTCCCAACATACCGTGACTGACAGGGGCACATTAGGCAATAGAAAACAAAGTCAGACTGACATGACATAAACTTTGCTATTTTCCTACCATTCTTTTTACCCGGGACTTGGTATGTTAAAGTCCTTCTACTTGAAGCACAGGCTTTGCATTTTCCACAAGGAAAAAAGCCTTTGGCGTCTTTCAGGGTTCCTAGTGATTTTTTCATGGGTGGTAAGTAGCTATGAACCATTTGATCTCTGAGGGATCTGGCCTTTCTGAATGTGATCAGTGGGGTGTTGGGAATGTCTGGCCCTACGATCTGATCCGATTTTAAAATGTGCCAGTGTTTGGACAGAATAGATCGCAATTTAAATGAGTCGGCAGCATATGGTGTTATGATGCGAAATTTACCTTCAGTTTCAGGGCCTTGTTCCTTGGCAAAAAGACTAGCACGTGGTATTTTTCTGACCCTGTTTAGGGTGTCTTGCAAAAGGGAAAAGCTGTAACCTCTTGTTAGGAATCGTTCCATGCATTCACCAGCTGCTTTCTCGAAGTGAGTGTTATGGCTGCAATTACGCTTTAACCGCAAAAACTCCCCGTACGGGATGTTATTAATCAGTTTACGGGGATGGCCGCTAGAGGCGTGTAAAACGCTATTGCCGGCCGTCGGCTTGCGGTAAAGTTGCGTGCAGATACGTCCCTCACTTACACTAACTTCTAGGTCTAGATAGTTGACCCTGTCCCTGCTGATTTCACTGGTAAACCTCAGATGGTATTCATTTTCATTGAGCAGTTGGATATATTGGTTAGCTTCCTCAACCGTACCATTCCACACCAGGAACAGATCGTCTATGTATCTGCTCCAGGTGACCACCTTGGTGTTCCAGGTGGCCAGTCTGGGGGCCCAGGCTACCTGCTCCTCCCACCAGCCGACGAAGAGATTCGCGTAGCTGGGGGCGAAGCAGGAACCCATGGCCGTACCAGAGAGTTGGCGGTACATAGCATCCTGGAAGAGAAATATGTTATTACGCAGGCAGAATAGAAGTTATATATATATATATATATATATATATATATATCTTCACTGAAAAAACATATGTTTCAACCACGTTATATTTAGGAATTAGCATTTAAAAAACCTTAGAAATTCACTGAAAAAAACATAGGTTTCACACATGTTGTAGTAAGCTGGACAATTCACTCATACAAAACCATTGAACTTTCCCCGTTATAGTTAGTTCAGCTAACTATAACTCGCACGCCCGCAATGCACTGCTGATGACGTCACATATTACGTCACTCATGACATGGTCAGTGACATCACTCATGACATCACTGATGACATCTCAAATGACATCCGTGATGACATCACTGATGACGTCATCCAGTAAATGTGTGTCTTTCTGAAAAATAAATATTTTTTATACATGTATATCTAAAGATCGATGGAAGAATAAATGGGTAAATAAGTGTCTAAATGGATTTTTTTTTGTAAAATTGATTGTATAGCTGACTTATTAAGTATATCTTAGTGAATATATTAGAGAGTAATGTTTAAATATGTAAATATCTGTATCAGTGTCTCACTTAGTGTATAAGTGGCTGCATGGGTTGGTGAGTAGCTACATGAGTGTCTATACGGGTTATTAGTTGTTTTTTTGAGTATCAGAATTAGTGTCTGTATGGTTTGGTGGGGGTATTACTTAGCACATAGATGCATGAATGACTGACTCACTGTTTGTATGTGTTTTGAAGACAGTGTGCAGGACTGTATCGGTGGATGAGTGTGTGTATGGGTGTGTTAGTGAGTGAATGACTGTCTCAATAGTATCTTTATGAGTAACTACATATGTTTTAAACTAGTATATGTGAATATTGATGTATATGAGTATATGTGAGAGTGAGAGATTGGAAGAGTTCCAGTATAAATAAGTATGTGTTTCTATAAGTGATTGTTTAAGAGAGTAAATAGGTGTACGTTTCTGTAGAAGTAAGTGTAGTGGTGTGTGTATAGCTGTATATGCTAGTAAATGGATGTTTGATAGTTTATTTGCATGTGTGAGTATGTGTGCGAGTAACTCTATGGATGAGTATTGGTGTGTAACAGGATGTATACGTGTATGAGTACATTTGATGAGTGAGTACATGTATGAGTGACTATATAGAACTGTTGGATGTGTATGTATATGTTGAAATTACTGAATAGGTTGTTGTAACTGGTATTGGTATCTACATTTTTAAAAAATTGTTAGTTTCTATTTTTGAATGTGTGTATCAAAGGTTATATTAGGGTGAGAGGAGGTCTGCCACTCTTTCACAAGGATGATGTCATCAGTGATGTCATTTGAGATGTCATCAGTGATGTCATAAGTGATGTCATTGACCATGTCATGAGTGATGTAATATGTGATGTCATCAGCAGTGCATTACAGGGGCGCGAGTTATAGTTAGCTGAACTAACTATAACGGGGGAATTTCAATGGTTTTGTATGAGTGAAATGTCCAGCTAACTATAACATGTGTGAAACCTAAGGTTTTTCCAGTGAATTTCTAAGGTTTTTTAAATTCTAATTCCTAACTATAACGTGGCTGAAACCTATGGTTTTTTCAGTGAATTTCTAAGGTATTTTAAATGCTAATTTCTAACTATACCGTGGCTGAAACCTATGATTTTTTCAGTGAATTTCAAAGGTTTTGTAAATGATCTTTTTTAAATGTATTAATTTTTATATTTTTTTATACTGAGTTACTAAGTTGTTTTAAAGTATTTATTTTTAGATATTTTATTTTTTAAATTACATTACATATTTTTAATATCAATTGAAAAAAAATAGTTTTTAAAAATATTGAAATTGTAATATTAATTTTTGTATTTTATATTTTTTGAAATGTATATATATTGTATATATTGTATATAGCAGGCATTGATATCCTATGGAAAGAAATTCAAGTTACTGGTAAGTACGGTTAAAATTAATTTTCAGGATCAGAACTGGGCTGAAAGATTCAGCACTGAGGTCTCTCCTGATAACAACATGAGTAAATCGGAATTCGTAGTTCGGTTGATTTTAGAGGAATTTTTTACAGTTCCAAAGCTCCAAGTGAAACCAGTCAATGTTAGCCTATGGATGAAAATTCAAGTTAATGTAAGATTGTTAAGAATTACTTTTCAGGATCAGCTGATTTTAAAGGTATATTTGTATGTTTCAAAAATAGACACTTAGAAACTTTTCTGTTGAAAACCACACAATAGATTCCTATAGAAGGAAATACAAGTTACTCGTAAGTACACTTAGATTTACTTTTCAGAGTCCCTACTGGGCTCAAAGATGCAACACTGACGTCTCTCGTGATAACAGGTGAGTAAATCAGAATTCGAAGTTCGGCTGATTTTAGAAGAATATTTTGCTCAATAGGGAAGGAAGGGGGCAGGGCCTGAGGTGACATGTGTGCAAACACGCCCTGTGGTGCGTTTTAGGTTGGGGAATTCATTCCTTTTCAATCCTGAGGTCCCCTGTGGGCCAACTAGCCCACCAGGTACCTCCAGTATACGCCAGGGAGCTGCATTGCAGAGAGGTGTTCAGTGGCCACAC
Source organism: Lissotriton vulgaris (assembly GCF_964263255.1). Taxonomy (NCBI): domain Eukaryota; kingdom Metazoa; phylum Chordata; class Amphibia; order Caudata; family Salamandridae; genus Lissotriton; species Lissotriton vulgaris. The sequence goes on from NW_028242818.1 coordinate 49,378, forward strand.
CCCCTGTTTACAACACTCTGCAACGCAGCTCCGTGGCACTTACTAGAGGTACCTGTTGGGCTACTTGGCCCCTAGGGGAACTCTGGATTGAAGAGGAATTAATTCACCAACTTAAAATGCGCCACAGGGCATGTTTGCACACATATGACCTCAAGCCCCGCCCCTACCTTCACGACTGTGCAAACACACCCCATAGCGCGTTTTAAGTTGGGGGATTAAGTCCCCTTGCATACAGGGGGTCCCTGGGGGCCAACTAGCCCACCAGGAACCTCCAGTATGCGCCATGGGGCTGCCTTGCAGAGAGGTTCTTTTTCTTTCTTTCCCTTTTGTCTGTTTTTCAGTGTGTTGCTCCAACAAATGTCCAATGAGGTAAAATAAGTGCTGGTACTCAAAAACGAGTACTGTTGGCCTCCTCGACCAGAAACCACCAGCTCAAATTAAGCACTGCAGAAATATGTAATTGGACTAAAATGAAAAAAATACATACATATATTTCCATTCATGTAAACAGCTTATAAAGGTACTCATGATGGCTTGTGCTATATTTTAAACCTGATCAAATGATAAACGTACAATGTAAATAATTGCAAATACGTGTTTTAGTTCTTTTTGAAAAGCATCCAAATAACTATTAGAAAATAATTTATCGGTCATAGGTCTACTCTGCAGGTATGACACATTTGTTTTTGAAGGATGCCACCAGTTGCTTTCCCTTCCCAGCTTCAGAATCCCTCGCCACTGCTGCTTGGCCTGACAGTTTAATAACTTTGCAATTATGCATATATTGAGATGAGCATCTGTGAGGGATGCATAGCAGGTTCTACTCACGAGAAAGTGTCACTCATAATATCACACATAAGCCAAAAAAAAGTCAAATATGAATACACTGGAAACCTCAAAATGCCACACATCAGCAATCAGAAAACTTAACAGCTATGAAAGAGCTATTTGCTGGACTAAGTTCAACTCAAATACTCTAATACCTTTGTAAATCGTGCACTTTAAAGGCCATATTTATCAAATTGTAACACAGCTCGGCAAGCTATCTTGCTGCACTGCATTGCAGGGAAAGAGCAGGAATGGACCGTATTTATCACAATATGTCACATTCCTGCCTTTTCCCAGCACTGGCACACAACGTGACACCTAGTGCCAACCCAGGCACTCTTACTCCATAATGCAAGGGTGCCTGTGTTGTAAGGAGTATTGCTTGTGTGCAGTATGGTGCACCGTCCTGCACAAAAACAATCCCCTGAGGCATTCTTCTATTTCTATGTGTGCTGCAGCACACATAGAAAGAAGAAAAAAGAGGAGAAATCGAGAGAGGAAAAAAGTAGAAGAAATAAAGATACGTTTCCCTTTAATGCCTCCATGTGGGCACATTCCCAGCTCTACCAGTAATGGTAAACCTGAGAATGTGTCGAAATCCATGGATTTTGATTGGGGATACCCACGCACCACCAATGGCAAGCCACCCTGGGGCAGAGTAATGCAACACATCGATTTGTGATCCGTTGTGTTACTCTGGATTTATCAAGCCACACAGGGCCATGCAAAGTGGCGTTGTGTGGTTTGATTATTTGCAATATTTTTTTAATTTTTTTTTTTTATTTTATAGCCACAAACAGAAATACATTACATCGGCAAAAGGGTTCAGAAACAACATATCAATAATCATACGCAGAGCACACAGGGGCATAAAAAGAAAAACAAGAAAACAAAGCAACATTCAGTATATATATCCAAATACAAACACCGTCTTGATAAAAAAAAGCAATAATATAGAGAGAGAAATAAAGAAAATACTTTGAACTTTTAATGCCATTGGAGGCAAGACCATATCCTTTTAAATTTTAGCCAGGAATGAGTGCCTCTGACTTTAGCTAATGCCATCTCCATTTCGTAGATTTCCCTTAATAAGACCCAGAATTAATTAATACTTGGACTCGTACTTTGGATCCAAGAACGGGCGATACATAAATGAGTACAAGCCGATATAATAGAAGCAAAGGTTCAGTAAGATAACCCAACTCTGAAAATATTCCCAACACCAGCTCTTTCTCAGTGACCGGATTGCCGTAACCGGCCCACACTGCGAGGGCGGGTTTTATACTAGACTTAAAATCTTTCAGCTTGGGACATGTAATAAACATATGGCTTAAGTCTGCAGCAAATTCTTGGCATTTCAAGCAGTATGATTTAGTATTATTAAAGTTAATAGCCCATTTAAAAATTCGCTCTGGAGTGTAGTAGAGAATAAATATAATTCTAAAGTGCTGATGCTTCAAATTGACTGATGTTACTGCTGAATCTATTGTTTCCAGAGATTCGTTCCTCTACTCTTTAGTTATATTGCAGTTAAAAATCTGGCTTAATTTAGACGATATCCGTATGCCATCATCGCTGGCCCCTACTATAAGTTTATGCGGATAACTCCTCATCTAGTAATGACAAAAAATACAGATAAAACCTCAGAAGAGCTAATTAGCTCTGACAAACCCCAGCCCCGAATAAAATAATCCCTAACTTTCAGATACTTATAAAAATAAGTTTGTAGCAGGCCAAATTCTTCTTTCAAAAACTGAAAGGATCGGAATCCCTGTCCCTCATATAAATTACCAAACTGTGTCACACCCTTACATTGCCATTCTTTTCCAGCATGATCATGGAATATACTAGGCAACGAAGGATTCCCCCATAATGCAATGTATACATGTAAGTTGGGAAATGCATATGTCTTACGAATTTCGCCCCATATGTTAATAATGTCCCGAAATATCTTGAATCATACCCGCTGGTAGTAGTTTGGGTCAAATTTTTTGTATAATAGAAATCCGGTACTGAGTCCACAAGCCAACTGGTATGAGAGCCAGCTAGTACTGGTGTTGGGTCCTTTAAGTAAGTTCTGTATTCACCCAGCGAATGAAGCCCAGAAATATAATGTAAAATCTGGAGGTTTTAAACCACCCTGCTTATATGATAATTGTATATATCGTATAGCTCTTCTGGCATGCCGGTATCCAATGATAAAGCTACCGACGGCACTATCAAGACGTTTAAAAAAGGTCGGAGGTACCCTCAATGGGATGGTGCAAAAAAACTACAAAAACTTCGGAAGGACGTTCATTTTAGCAACATTGCATCTCCCATATATACACTGAGGGGTAGCTGGTGCCAACATCGCAATTTTGTGACTACTTTCTTTAGCAAAGGTTTGTAATTTAATGAAAAATTATCATTGACTTGGCTACTAAGACATACTCCCAGATAAGTTGCCATCTTTATGACGCCTAGGGCCGTTGGAAGAATTTCAAGTTAGAAGTTCAATTTTGTCTGTGTTTTGTTCAAATTTAATTTATAGCCAGAAAAACAACCATATCGCTGTGCTTCAAGCGTTATAGCAGCCAGAGCATTTACTGGCTTAATCGAAAAAACAGCAATATCATCCGCATATGTGGTTAGTTTGAGATCCATCCCATTTAAAGTAACCAGGATTATATCAACATTAGACAATAAATGCTTAATAAATGGCTCAATATAAATAGCAAACAGTAAAGGAGATAGCAGACAGCCCTGCTGCATACCCGTTTGGACTGCAAAAAAGAGCGGATGATTGGCCTTTGAGTTTGTTTGCAGCTGTTGGTCTCCTATACCGCTTTTGTACTGCTGAGATGAACCTTTGACCAAGACCTATAGAAGACATTGTTGCACATAGAGCTCCCCAGCTTACTTGATCAAAGGCCTTCTTGACGTCCGACATCAACATCCCCAACTGCTGGCCCAGTTGTCCAGAGACATCAAATGCAGCGATCGCAGTGTTGATGTGTGCAGCAGTGTCTCTTCCGGGAACAAAACCGTGTAGCTGCTCTGAGACTAATAAATTAATAATGGGGGACAAATATGTAGAAAGAATTTTAGAAAAAAGTTTGACATCAACATTAATCAATGCTATTGGCCGGTAAGAGCTCATATCGTCTATGGGCTTCCCCTTTTTGGGAAAAACAATATTCGTGATGTTCCAAGAAGTGGGAACTTCTTCTCCTTGCATAATTGCATTGCATAACTCAAGGTAGATTGGAGTTAATGTGATTTTGAAAATTTGTTAAAATTTGAGGGGATCTTATCCTTGCCGACTGCCTTGCCAGCAGGCAGAGCATTAATTGCTTCCTCGACCTCCCTCACCCGACATCTTTTTGCAGAGGCTCGCAAAGCAGAGAGTCCAAACCTGGCGTTGGGCACTCCTGTATATAACCTAACGCAATTTGTTGAATAATGCAAACTGAATCACTGTATGAGTCAGCATAGAATAGCCTGAATTGTTCTACTATATCCATAGACCTAGTGTATGCCAAACCGTCCACCCCTTTAATTGATTTAACACATGATTTAGCCCTGTGATTTGTAATTTGATTAGCCAGCAAGTGACCCACCCTTTCGCCGTATTCATATTGTTTAGTTCTGAAATTAAAGTAATTGTTTGCGACTTTATCCCTTAGTCATCTCATTAGCTTGGCTCTAGCCTCAATAACCTGCTGATAAATCAGTTGTTCACCGACATCTTTTAAGGCAATAATTCTAGCATGCTACACTCCAAATTTAAACAACGTTTTTATTCTAGCTCCAGCTGACAAAAGCCCTGACGATTTTGTTTGATAATGTATTGCAACATAGCACCTCTTACACAAGCTTTTAGACAGTCCCATAATATTGCAATAGCAGCCATGCCCCAAAAGTTATCTATGCACTCCTCAAGTATAGTTCTCATAACATCAACATATTTCAAATCAGTGAGGAGATGTCTAGGAAAAGTATATACCCTAATTGGTGCACTGTTAGCATAACCAGATTGTGGTCAGAAGTGATTTTAGGACAAACTACTACAAATGCATTTTCCAAAATAGCATTATTAGCGAATATCATGTCAATCCTTGAATAGTGCTTGTGTGTACAGAGTAAAAAGTATAAACAGGTATATTTGGAAAAACCTCCTCCATGAATCTTCCAACTGATGTAGGTGGAGAAGTTCTAGGACAGCCGGCTGGTTTTACACATTCTGACACGAGCAATAGTATTAGTAGTATCAATCTTTCTATCGAGAATGCAATTAAAATCTCCCATCACAATTTTTTCGCCAGACCATTCGAGCAGCTCAGAACTCAAATGAAATATAACATCCTGGCAATCGAAATTTGGGCCGTATACCATACATATTGTAAACTTACACCCATATATCATCATTTTAGAAATAACCCATCTCCCCTTGAAGTCAGGAAGTGATCAAAGGACCACAGCCCTACTTCTCCTAGACTTTAAAAAAGCCACCCCTCGAACAGAAATTGTTTGCAACGTACAAACAATAAGGTCATATTCCACTTGTTTTAACAAAGCTCTATCCTTATATGCAATATGCGTTTCCGCCAACCCTAATATATGGGGCTCAAATACACGCAACTCTTCCGTTACTAGCCGTCGCTTTCCAGCTTGATTGAGTCCCGCTACATTCCAGCACATGCATTTAAATTACGACATTAAATAGTATATGTGACCCCGGTCCAGTTGTCCATACCCAAATTGAATGCACCTCTACCCAGTATTCTGCCCCTGTGAAATCCATTTGAATGTGGCTTTTTACATTCCCCCTCCCAAGACACCCCTCCCTTCTACTACGCCAGTTTCCGAAAGAATATTAAAACTTGGCTCTTCCAGAAACAACTGTGCTAAAACCATGCTCATCATATACCTTTGTTCATCTATGTGCCAAAGGCGCCGGGAAACCCTTTTTGGGTAGCTGTGCGCCATATAAATGTAAAAATAATAATAAATGAATAAAATAAATTCCCCTACCCACCCTTCCCCCACCCCTGTACCTACAAAAAGAAATCGCCCCCTTCCTTGCTGTATCATGTTGACAGCATACTGAAGACACCCTCTCAGTCCCCCCCACTGGCCCCTGTGACTACACCATTACCGACCCAGCTCAGCCTACCAATATAATTTTCTCCTATCTGTAAAAAAGCAACAAATTAAAGAATCAATTTAAAGTCTTAAATCTACAAAAAAAAGCCTTTTTTGGTTTTTATTTCTTCCCAGGCGTGGCCTTACTTATGACACAATGATTGCTGAATTAGAACTTGAGATCATTCCTTTCTGATTACTTGCCATCTTGACAAGGTTTGTTTAGCATCCTGTTCATTAAAGAAAAAAGTTTGTTGACTATCTTTTATAATCTTGAGATGAGCTGGCTCCTGCAAGAACACTTGTGAGCACACAGTTTTAAGAGGATCCATTAATTGACAAATCTTCCACCACTTGCCCATTGTTGCCTTACACAGGTCAGACCTCACAAAAATAGACATTGCATCCACCGTAACTGATTCCGATGGGCACGCCTTGAAATATATAGCTTGGTGTAGCAGAATATTACCCAGAAACACAAAGATAGGTCGAGCAAACTTTGATTTGGCCTGGCTGCCCTGGGTAATTGACAATGACAGTCTGTGTGCCAGTTGAACTTGAGTGTCGATATCCCAGTCTGCAAGGTCCGGAAAGGCTTTTTGTAGGAGTCTAACAATCAAAGTCTGTGGATCGTTACCTTTCCTTCCTTCTAGAACACCAAAAATCCATAAGTTCTGGTGCCTTTGCCCATTTTCTAGATCTTCGACCTTAGATTGCATTCGCATCATTTGGTAATCCTGTGTTTTCATGAGATTAAATGTACACGTGTTGGATTCTTCCACCACGGCCACTCGTTGCTGTAGGTCAGTGACTTCAGAAGAAAGCTGGCTGACCTTGGATGTTATCTCTGCCAAGGTTTGCTTAATTTCGCTACTATCAGCATTAGCCTGTTTGTAATGTGCCTGGGCTTTTGCTCTCTGAGCATACTGTGCTTGCAAGATACTAGACAGTGACGGCTCCTCTCCTGTCCGTTCTTAATTGTTGGCAAAAGCACCTGGTTCCGACATAGTTGATGGTAGCACTGCAGGGTTTGAGGCTGGGGAGAAAACTAAAGATGTTGGAAGATCACTACTATAGGCAGATACAGATTTTCCTGGGGCATCTGCTAGCACTGATTGGTCAATGTCGACTCTAACTCCCTCTGATAGTTCTGTAGGGGTAGTTGCCGTGCTGCTAGCATTTGATAACCTAGAGATAATGTTTTTCACTTCGCCTTTTGAAGAGACCTATTTGCGCAATGGACTGACCCCCGAGCCAGCCTTGGCAGTGTTGGTTGAAGCCTCCTTTAATCACCCAATTCCATCAATCACTTGCTGCTTTACTGCCCCGCAACGGTCTTTAACACCTCTACCACCTTTGCATGTCTTGACAATTTTAGGGCTTTTGACTCTTGCACTTTTCCCCCCACCAAGGGTACTGTATTGATTATTCTCCCAGCTTTGAGCCAGATTAAGCCATTCAGTCTCGGGAGCAGTTGGAGTACAGATTGAACCGGCTGCCCCAACTTTGAATACAGTATCAGTTACGATATCAGCAGGATTGTGAACTTGTTGCCCTACTAGCTCTACTTGTTGCTCTACCAGGTTGCCTCTGGTACTTATAGCTCCACTAGTAGTTTCACTATTCCTTTTCAGAAGGCTCTTGCCTATTAGCTGATCAGAAATCTCGGTGGAATCACTGCATTCCTGCAGGGTTAATCCAGTATGACGGACATTCTTGCTGTTATTGTAGAGCTAGCCGTCAAGTTGTCTATTTGACAATCTATTTGGCAGTCTCTTATACCCAAGAGCCATCTTTCTCTGACACTAAATCGCCGGCCAAACTAGTTACTGAGTCGATTGTTTTACCAGCTTTCTGTAGATTAGCAACAGGGTGGGCAGTAAATATATCTCTTGTATTGTCCAGACTAGCTGAGCCAGCCTCGCCATCTCTCACATCCTGTATTGCAGCATTCAGCACTTCGACCATCACAACACCCGGATTGGAGTTCTCAGATCCACAAGACCTAAGTAATTCTGTTGCTCTCCCAGATTGAAGTAGTTTCAGAATCGGCTTCCCAAACTGCAACCCTGCCCCAGATTCAGCCCTGGACCCTGTGGCAGTATCAGCATTGATCACAGAGGTGAAAACAGACGAGGAAGGTGGCAGAGTGATGCCTCGTGCTCGAGGACGCTCTTCGTGATTCTCTCTCTGAACCTTCAGTGAACCACCATCGCAGTCCCTCCTGCTTCCCGGCAATGTAACACGGTTAAGGCTAGGCTGTAACTAGGACCTTGTTGCATACTTACCTGATTGCAGTGCATACATGAGTGAGTCCTGAGCAATGTACCAGCTTACTTTTAAAACAAATGTGCCACATTTCCACAGCGAACAAAGGGGTCTACTTGTGCGGAGCTGCACAGTGGATTTCTCAGCCAGCTCCACTTCACGTATACCAGACATTTCTGACACCCCAAACGCCACAAACACTTGCCAGGTGTTGCACTCTGATTTTCGGAAGCGTTTATCATCCAGCCACGCTTTCGGAAGGGGAGCTAGGGATCGATATGGCTCCACCACATACCGCTAAAGAACGGCGTAACGAAGCCATAACTCTGGCAAGCTCAAACAAGGACAAACAAGGACAAGGACAAGGAAGGAAGTAGCACTAGTACTTCGCTAACAGGTGAGCAGAACCTTCCGTACTCATCTGTTTGCACCACTTTGATTAATGACAATACTGCATTTCAAGCGTTGTATCAGATTAGCACCAAGCAACATGGTGCACAAATGACACAACCCTTGATAAATATGGCGCCGAATCTACACTCCTGTCTAAATTCAGCCACGCAATACAACATATGGAGGTTTAATCTAAAACACTTCCTTAAATACCGAGGGCCTCATTTATGAAAAGTGACGCATCGCTGCGTGAAAACAGCGATGCGTCACTTTTCACTGCGCCCTCCTTGGGACACCAATGATGCGACATATTTACAGTATGACGCATCATGGCGCATGGAGTTACAGATACGCCAGTATTTCTGACGTATCTGTATGGCCCAAAAGTGAAGCATTGCTGGAGTGTGTCACAAAAGTTACGCAACTCCAGCAATGTGTCCTTTCTTATGGGGCAAGACCCTTGTGAAAGAGCCTGCGTCAGTCTCATGCCTGCTGTGAGGCAGGCGTAAGAAATTGATGCATTTGTGTCCTAGAAGTGGCGCAGTGAAATCTTATACATTTCACTGCGTCACTTCTATGACCCTTTCTTGCGTTAGAACGCCCTCCTGCATACATTATACCTGGCGTAGGTATAATGTAGCGCAGGGCTTTACAAAGAGACGCATCTACCTAGATGCGTCACTTTGTAAAAATGGGGCAACAAGGCACATTTTTTACGCTGCTGTTGAGTCACAAAAAGTGATGCACCGGCGGTGTAAAAGTGACGCATGGCCTCATAAATGAGGCCCCTACTTTCTCTCTAGTTTAGCCCTGCACATATTGTTTACTTGGCTTGGGTTTCTATTTGTCCACTACTGACTTGGCTCCCCTCAGATACAGAACTGAAAACCGCATTGTTGCCTCTGAATTCTTTAAAGAGATGCCCCCCTCTTCCAGCTTGCCGGGCCGCAATGATGAGCATGAGCACACTGGATATACACATTTTATATATGTAATGTAAGGATTTTCGCATTTGTATAGCACCATCAATAATTGAGTTTGTGTCGTAGCGCACTCTCTATCTATCTGTAAACCAGTGTCTGCCTGAATATTAGTCATGTGACATCATTGGCGTTCTGGTCTACACTGTAGAAAGCAATCAATAAATATGAACTTCACAAATATTTTATTTTTCTGACTATCCCGATCAGTTCTTTTTCTGTAGGCGCTGAGGGTTGCATACTTGTTTACAGCACAAATGCATACCTTAAGCGTAGAGAACAGTGACCTATTTATTTACATGTACTTAGTCTGTTTTATGTCTCTTGAATAAAAAGTGTGCTTGTAGTTTATTGAGTAGAGAGGCTGCAGAGGCAAGATTAGAGTGTCTTAACTTTCCAGGTGAGATGATCCTGCGCTCAGACCTTTTGGCAAAAAATAAACTTTCCATTCAAATGTCAACATTGTTAGATGTCTCTTATTATTTTTTTTGACAACCGCATTTCCAATAGACTGATTTTTTTTAAAACGAACTATAGTTTGACTATTGAACTTAATAAGACTGTTTCCTTTACCGGATATTAAATTAAAATATATAGGAATGCAAAATAGACCTGTTTCATGCCCTAAACTATTTACGTGGTGGGTCAACTCCAGCCGCCTGAAGTCAGAGTGCAATATATTTGATGTTCATTAATAAGATATTCCCTTCCCATTCATTCCTACGGGCCTAGATAGGAATGAATGGGAAGACAATCTCAATTTGCGATTCGCAATTAGCTAATCGCAAATTGAGATTGCGATTTCAAGGGTGCAGGGGTGTCCAAAGGACACCCTGTTGCACCCCTGAAATCAAACAATGCACATATGTTGTGTACACACATGCCCTAAGGGCATGTGTGTGTACAACATGAAAGTTAAAAAAATGCACAAAATTGCATATTTCTAACATTTTGCAAAATTACCATGAGGTCCAACCTCATGGTAATTTTTTCTCTCTAATTGCGAAATCGCAATTTTTTTCAGTTTCATGCATTGCTTTTAAGGAATTGCAAAATTGCGATTCCTTAAAAGCAATCGCACTTTAAAAAATCGCAAAAATAGCGATTTCTTCACTTTTAGGATAATGCATCCCAAATAGTGATTTGGGAATCGCAAACGGCCGAATTTTGCGATTCGCACCGTTTGCGATTCCTAAATTGCTTGATGCATGTGCCTGATAGAGGTCAATATAAATAATGACGGAAAATGGGTTTTTCATTTTACCTTCTGCGTTTCCTGCTACTAACAGCTATGCCTATAATTTAGTCTAAACACTGCACATATGACTCGGAGCTGAGCAGCAAAGTGAGTTTGCTGTTCATTTGTTTTATCTTTTGCCTTACAAAGGTCCGAGCAATAAAATGAAATGATTGCGTAGGGCCAAGTTTTTTTTAAATACCTGATCAGCAGAAACATTTCCTTTCTTTGAATACCATTACTAGGTATGCATGCGAGCCCATTTGTTCATGATATATTTATTCATGACATATGTATTCATGATAGAGTTACCCAGTACATTACTGTGCTAATAAATGTTAGCCCAGCCTTATGTTTCTGCAATGCTAAATACAAAGTGACAGCTTTCAGGATTGCTTCTAATAGCACAATAGTCAATTGCTATACAACATCAACATCCCTGGCGCTGCAACCAAACAACACATTACTTATTGTGTACGGTGTGTTATTTAATTTGATTACTTTTTGTTGGCTTCAGTGTGGTTTGACAAAAGCAATAGTCACAACGCCCAATTCACAGACTGCACTTTGTAGTATGTGTGGTTTTACTACAGTAATACAACAAAACGTACTAAAACCTGCTATTTATTAACTGCTCTTTAGGGCCTGATTTAAATCTTGGAGGATTTGGTCCCGCAGTAGTTTTTATGTTGGTTTCTCGGCCCGCCTAATAGGCGGTCCACCTGCTCAATTTAGATGCCAGTGGGTCTATGAGTGATAATCTGTCCGAGTGTCACCATCTTCATCAGAATTATCTTTCCACGTCGATGAAGCCATAGGCAAAAGCGACTGTCGGAGGGATCCAGACAAGATTTCTGCCGAGCCTATCATGATGCGCCTTCCCTTCGATGTAACTGTGGTGGGTAAACCTCCACACCAGAGTTGGCGGTGTCAAAGGTATAGAAGGTATAAACGCACCTTTTATTCTTTTTCCACTTCAGTTTCCAACATGAACCCGATCTTCCAAGTCCTTCCTTTGCTGCTGCTACTTTACCACGAAGCAAATCAACACCGTCATCGTCGGAATTGAAGCAAGCTTCTTTTTTTTCTTGTTTCCATTTGAATTGTCTGTTAGCATTAACTCTGGAATTCTGAATTTTTAAATTTCTCTTACACGCAATATTTTTCCAATGTATGATGCATATGATGTAATGTTGCCAGTTAAGAAACACACCTGTATTAAATTAACTTTATTACAGAGGTAGTGGGAGTTGGAGTGGGTGATGTGGATATTTGTGGATATTTTGTGGGGGTATTTCTAGAGCACGACGTTCGCTCCGGAGGGAGCATCTTGGCGCTGAGAATCCAGAGTGAACCAGTCCAGGAGGATTAGATGGAGGCTTTGGAGTAATCGTCCGGGAGATTGAAGATCCATGTCTTTAGAAGCTTTCTAAAAGGTTTTTCCTGGGTTTGTTGTCTGAGGGTTTTGGGCAGTTTATTCCAAGCTTTAGTGGCAAGGAAGCTGAGGGTCTTCTCACCCTTCGTTTTCAGATTGTATTTGGGGGGAAGGATGAGGTTGTCGTGGGTCGAACGAAGGTGACGACTGGGCATATAGTGGGGAAAGCGCCTGATGAGGTATTTAGGGCCTGTTTTGTTGTAGGCACGAAAGGCTATGATCAGGATTTTGAAAAGAATCCTTTTGTGAAGGGGAAGCCAGTGAAGTGAACGAAGCGCTGCAGAGATAGAGGATCTGCGGGGCAGGCCCAGGACAAGACGTGAAGCTGTGTGTAGTACGCTCTGCAGTTTTAGGATGGTGCTCTTTTTGACTCCTGCGAGCAGGCCGTTGCAGTAGTCCAGTCGTGAGATTATGAGTGCTACTGTCACCGTTTTTCTGGCGTCGATGGGGAGAAAGTCGGAGAACTTTCTCAGGGATCTGAGTGTTCCGAAGCATTTGCCTGCGACGGTTCTGGCATGCTGATCAAAGGAGAGTTCGGAGTCAAAGATTACGCCGAGATTCCTGGCCGACGGCACTGTCTGGGGGGGGGGGGGCAACAGAATTATCCGGCCACCAAAGTGCTGGACAGAAGGAGATATTTGTACCGATCGGGAGGATCTCCGTTTTACTCGAGTTACATTTCAAGTGGTTGTTGTCCATCCATCGAAATACTTCGGTCAGGCAGTGTTTCAGGTTAAGTTCTGCTTTGGTGGATAGTTCGTCCAGTGGCACAATGAGTTGTGTGTCATCGGCATACGAAGTGACAGGTATGCCGAATGATTCAATCAGATTTAGGAGGGGGATGAGGTAAATGTTAAAAAGGAGGGGGCTCAGGATGGATCCTTGCGGGACACCTGAGGAAACAAGTTTGTCTTTGGAGTGGAATGGGCCCAGAGCGACAGTTTGAGATCGGTCAGAGAGAAAAGACTTTATCCAGGATAGGGCGGAGTCAGAGATGCCAATGTCCCTGAGTCTACTGATGAGGATGGTGTGGAGATGGTATCAAACGCCGCCGTTAGGTCAAGAAGGATTAGAATGGAGTTTTTTCTCTGATCTTGTAGGGTTTTTATGGTGTCAGACAGTTCGATGATAGCGGTTTCTGTCGAATGCTTGGGGCGGAATCCAGATTGTTGGGGATGAAGAAGGTTGTTATCATCCAGGTAGCGTTTCAGCTCGTTATGGACTAGTTGTTCCGTAATTTTTCCCAAGGCCGGGAGTAGCGAAATTGGGCGGAGGTTGGTTAGATCAGTCGGGGGTTTATTTGCCTTCTTCATAAGGGGTTTGACGATTCCTTTTTTCCAACGGCTGGGTACTGAGCCTGAGCTAAGCGAGGAGTTGATTAGAATGTTGATGGTCGGGTTGACCTCGTCGATTAATTGGTGAAGTATCTTGGGGGGACAAGAATCAGACGGGGCGCCCGATTTGCAGGCCAGGATGGCTTTTCTGGACTGCTCAAGAGTGACAGAGGAGAAGCTACTTAGTGTGCAGCCTTGGGGGACCGGTGGAGGGGGCACAGGGGGAGTGGCGGGGGGGGGGGAAGTTGATTTGGATAGAAGCAATTTTGTCCTCGAAATAGTCAGAAATTTGTTCGCAAAATTTCTGAGAAGGGGGGATTTCAGGCAGAAGTGCCTTGGGCTGCGGGAATGATTTAACTATCGCGAACAGCGCCTTTAGTTTTTGGCCTGCGTTTTTTATGGCGTTGATATAGTAGTTTTTTTTAGCCAGTTTGATTTCCGAGAGGTAGTTTTTCCTAGTAGCGATATAGGAAGTACGATTTATGGCCTCGTATGTCTTTCGCCATTTTCTTTCTGCCTTTTTACATAGCAGATGAGCATTTGCTAGTTCAGGTGTGAACCAGGGGGCATTGGTTTTGGTTTTGCCCCGGGAGGTGCGGGGGCGTGGGGGCGGGATTCTGGATTTCATTTCCTGAGTGATCCAGTTGTGAAAAAGATCGGCGTCGGTATCGACGTTGCCGTAGAGGATGGGAGCTTGAGTTTGCATTGAGGGATTAAGAGTGATGTTGTCCTGGACCTTTTTCCAATTGATGTGATTGTCGGGGTGAGAAGCGGCTTTGTCGCGGTTGGGTAGATTTTCGCTCAGAATGTGGAATGGGATTAGGGAGTGATCAGACCAGATCTGAGGCAAAGGGGATAGTGTGATCAAGGAGGGAAAGTTTGTGCAGTCACCATCGAGGGTGTGACCCAGGGAGTGGGTGGGTGAAGTGACAAGTTGCTTAAAATTGAACATGTCAAGGGTTTGTACGAAATTGATAGTTTGAGCATCTGCTTTCGATTCTAGATGGAGGTTAAAATCACCTAGGAGGGTGAAGAATGGGTATCTGAGTGAGAGTTGTCCTAAGGAATCGTACAGGGAGTCGAGGAACTCAGATGCGTTGCCGGGTGGGCGGTATATAAGTCCGCCTGAGAACGAAGTGTGTTCGTTCAATTTAATAGAGAAGCCTAGTCCTTCTGTCTTTTTTAAAGGCTCTAGACTAAAGGTGTGGCAAGGGAGGGTGTCTTTAAGGATGATTGCGACACCTCCGCCTCGGCCCTTGGCTCTATCTTCCCTGAAGAGTGAATAGCCCTGGGGTAGGGCTACAGCAATATCAGGGTTACTATCTGCTGTTAGCTATGTCTCAGTTATCATGAGGCAGTCGAGATCGGACTCCAAGATAAGGTCGTGTATATCCTGGTTGTGCTTGCACATGGATCGTGCATTGATCAGACCACCTTTGAAGGAGGGCTGAGGGGCCTGAGGTGTATCGGCCGATGGGACAGGTGAGTGGAGGCCAGTGGACCAGTGGCAGTGTTTGCAGCTGACTGGGCCTGATAGCGCGGCTGGGTCAAGTATACATGGACAATGCTTAGTGACCTGCAGTTGAAGGAGGTCGCTGGGTTGGTAGGAGATGTGGGAGGAAGGATGGGCAGAGTTTCCTGCGCCTGTCGCGGTCTTGTCGCGGACGGGCGCAGACGGGCTTGCCTTAGGCGCTCCCGCTGCGCTCGTCCGCTGCGCGTCCTGTACATGCACATTTGTGGGAAACAGAGGGGGGTGTGGCCTCAGAAAGGGGCGGAGTCAGCGAGCACGCCGGTGGTGATGACGGTGGCAGGCAATGAGAGAGCTAGGAAGGGCGCGAAGCAGCTATTGACATCAGCTGTGCGCGAAGGAGAGATGCGAGCGCTACGTGTAGTTTTAAGTTTTAAAAAGCTATTAGGAATCGTGACACCATACAGATGTGCATTTGTCTGTATGTTTGGCAGTCGCATGTAGATCTGGTGTCTGTTGTGTATGTTAGGATGTGGTTTTTGGCAGGCATTTGGTATTTGGGTGAGTTTGTGCATTTGGTTTTGGTTGGTGTTTTGTGTGCAGATCTGCTTTTGTGTGAGTGTGTTTGTTTAGATGAGTGTGCTGTTGAGGTGGTTGGTGTGGTTGTTATGTATGTGTCTGTATGTCTGCTAGTTGCATGTGGGTCTGGTGTATGTTGTGTATGTTTGAATCTGTGTAGTTTGGCTGGTGTTTGGGATTCTGGTGAGTGTATGTGTGTTGTTTTAGTTGGTGTTGTTTTGTGTGTAGGTGTGCTTTTGTGTAAATGTGTTTGTTTGGGTGACTGTGCTGTTTAGGTGGTTGGTGTGTTCCGTGTGGGTGTGGTGGTGGTTGTGGGTGTGATAGCAGTGCTTGTGGATGTTCTGGTGATTGTGGGTGTGTTGGTGATTGTGGTGCTTGTGGGTGTGGTGGTGGATGCAGGGATTGTGGTGGTTGTGGGTGTGTTGGTGGTTGTGGGTGTAGTGGTGGTTGTAGTGCCTGTAGGTGTAGTTTCAATAGTGTGTGTATACTGTTTGGGTGTTTGTGTCTCTTTGTGTGTTTCTGTTTATGTGTGTGTGTGTGTGTGATTGTGCTGCTTTTGTCTGTTGTAGTGGGTTCCTGCAAAGAAGTGAGTATGTTTGGAATTGGGCTGTGAGTTGGGATTTTGGTTGAGGAAAGGACCTAAGTTGGGTCAGAAGTTTGGGCTGGTTAGGATGCCGGGGTGGGGTAGGAGACTATGTTTGCAAGTGATTTTGCATGTGAGACATTGAGCAGTGAATAGCATCCAGAAATGTAGTCATGTGTTGCATTTTGCAGCTAAGGCCCTGAATGCTATTCACTATCACAGTCTGGCCTACAGAGATGCTGCGTATGAGGTCAATAACATCCTCGCTCAGCACAGCCAACGCGACAAGGACAAGGGGGGAGGTGCCTGTGGTGAAGGAGACCCCAGCCCTTTTAGGGGTCCAGGTTTGGCCAACAGGTGGGGAGCAGGAGGGAGGGTGGAGATGGGTCTCTATGTGGTGGTCAAGGATGGGGTTGGTACCATTCCTGTAGGGTACACCACTGCTAGGCACTGGACACATGTGGAGGCCTCAAAAGATGATGACGAGGTTGTGGCCTCTATTCCAGTCTCCTCACCCTCTGTGCCACTGTGTCTATCGACGTTAGATGTTTCACCATTTGAAACCCATTAGCCAGCTGCTTCCTCACCTTCTTGGCCAAGGTCCCCTTTGCCTGCTCCTGAAGATGCTGTAAAGACATATACAATAGTTTTATTGTAGTTGTGCAAATATAACAGATCATGAATTATTTTTTTAAGTATTTTCCAAATTTTCATGTCACATGCTTCAAGGTTTTTAAACTTTGGTTTATTTTTATCATTGTCTCCTGCATGTAGGGAACATCTTCCGAAACCATTTGGTCACAGATTTGAAGGTTTTTTATTTAAAAAAAGAAAAATATGAATCAATGTGTGTCAATATGTACTGCCTATGTTGTACCAATATTTGTACAAACTTAAAGCCTGTTTCGTTTGTGTGGGATTTGACAATAGTAAACTTACTTCCAGTAACTTAAGTATTTTTCAAATGTTAAAATGAATTTGCTGGATTAAGTACTTAAGCTGCTTAAGAATGCAGCACACATTTTATATTTTTTAAGAATGGGCTACGAACTCCACTTTGCTGATGGAGTTTACAAGGGGTTGCTACTACGCACTCCGCCTAGGGTGCGGAGTTCAGCAAAAAAACTCCACCTCCCATGTAGCGGAGTTTCCCCTCAATGGCCTGAAAGAGCTGTAAGTGAAGATGTTAAGTGACATTGGCAAACTGGACCAGCAGACACTTGCAATGCTTTCATTTTTAAAATGAAATCACCCATGCAAAAAACACAGGCCCCCATCACTGTTATGTTCTTATAAATGGCACATATATTAGACCCCTGCTGCAGCAATTCTGGGCTACCTGTGCGAAGTGTGCGTCTCAGATCTCCCATTATTGCCAACCTGCTAATATGGAGAGAATAATGCACTTGAGAGGGGCGCTAAAAGATGCAAATTTTGTTGGTGCAAACAGCCAAGACGCTTACTGTATCTGATTTTGACTCCAATTTAGGTACTTCACAAATTGAAGAGTGCAGTGAGGCTTCCAGATGGTACCATGATACAGCACTTGACACCAATGCAGTCCAAAGACAAACAGTTATTGTTTGGCTTCCCTCAAGCACGTATAATGAGAAATGTGCTCCATTCAACACTTTCACTTTTCACAGGCTTGATATACAACTGTCATGCAGCTTAAAGAAAACTATCTGGCTAATCTGGCTAATGACCCTCTGCCGTTTCACTTAGAAGCTGCCAGGGGGGACCCTGATTTAGGAGTGGAGAGAAACTGATATATTGTCCGCCAGAGATGTATCAGTTGAATTGATCAGGTAAATCCTCTATCAGTGGTTACGTAATGCTCGGGTGTCAGCAGAACCTGCATCCCACGCTAGCTAGCAGTCAACAATTAAGCAGCACATGTAGTTAACTGGCAAAAGATGTCGGTGAACAGTTCCCCCATTATTTAAAAAACTTGTCATAAATAAAACAGTAGCGGTAGTAGATGTATTGGCAGGCTCCCATTACTATCCCCTACTAGCAACAGTCCATTATTAACAGCACCTGAAATACCCGATTGCTATATCAGCAAGCTATTAGCATTTGTGTGTTATGTATTTGTGGCATATATCATGTCACGCCAACCATCAGTGTAATGGTGTTGCCTTGCCTTTTCTCTCTGTGACGTATTATGATGCTGATGCGGAAAGGCTATCCATCGAACACATGGCAACATTGTTTTGTATCGTAATCAACTGGTAGGGAGGAGGAATTAAAGTTCATTCTATTCCCCAAACTCAATATATCAAGCAATCAAATATGAGAATGGACACTTGTAACTACGTGACCGTAGGTTAGATTGAATCACCCTCATAAACGCTATGTTTTGCGTGCGGTGTATATCGGTTCTCCGCCCCACATACGCGTTATGGCATTGTCATTGGGTGTCCAAAAGTGCTGTGTGCCAGCCTCATCCTGAGGCAACCTCTGGTTAAGGTAGTAGTGTCCAGAAAAATAGAGGAGGAACACCCCCAAAAAAAGGAGAGAGTGAAGGTGATTATTAAAAGGCAAAAAACACCACAAAGAAGCTTGTGAAGTATTTAATAGTGTTAATCTTAACACAGAGTTTCTACTTTGTTCTAGTTTCCTTATTATCTGAAAATTCCAGCTTCATCAGGGGGCAAAAGGACTCACTGGTCCCGAGCCGCATGGGGAACGGTCTCCGCGTCTGGTGCTGACTCTGCCCCTGGACCACAAGTTGTGTAAGTAAATGAATGTTTTTTGTGTTCCTGACGAATGCTCCGTAGACCCGTCTGGGCACAAAAGGAGCAGAAACATGTCGACGTTGCCAACTACATAGTATAACGAGATCAAGTAACTCGATCCTTGGTTATACCCACCAATTTTTAATAACAAAATCTCACCTTTTTATATTAAAGCTTCTTTGTGGTGGTTTTTTGCCGTGGGCAGTGGGTGCTCACCGGTGACAACGATAAACCCTAAAGTAGAGGTGGACCAGGAACTTGACTCATGATCAGATTGAAGAGCATGAGGGAGAGAAAAGTGGAGAAGAAATCCTAAGTGGATAGGCAGGCAGTTGCGCACCAGCCATATCTGAATACAACCTGCTGCAGTATTCTAGCTGGCAAAGTCTTGGCTGAAAGGGGTATGCATGTTTCCCTTGCCTAAAGCAACCAAAGAACCCAAGAGTAGTGATATAACACACAGTATGCAAACCTCAGATAGTGTGAGCATGAAAGAGTTTGGGTTTGAGATGGCTCTGAAGGTTGATTTGAAGTCCTGCCTTACTGTCCTGAAAGTGGGTTTGGAAAAGACAATTATGGAGGGCCTAGCAGATCAAAACAGAGGCATGTCTGACATTATATCTGATATGCAGGTGCTACATCAGAGTGTGGAATGTGCAGAAAGCTAGCTGGAGGCAAATATAGCAACAGAGCAAATTTAGCATACCCCTGTTAAACACCTGGAAAATCAAACCAAGCTGTTGTTAAATAAGTGTCAAGACCTAGAAAACATGTTTAAAAGAGCTATAAACCAGAACATAAAGGACGGAGATCAAGGTTAAGACAGCTACGCTTACCTTTGCAATATCTTTTGGTGAGTCCTGCTGGGATATCAAAATCTTCAAATCAGAATGGTGAGAGTGCAGCAAGTAGGGAGGACACTGAAGATCCCCCTCAGCAAGGCCAAGTGACATAATAGTGAAAAATATCCAACTACCAATTTATGGAAGAAATTATGCAAAAGGCCAGCCAGTTGGAACATCTCAAGTATGAAGACAGCAGAGTCAGCTCTTTCATGAAATTTCAGCAAAGACTCTACAGTGAAGGTTAGGCCTGAGTCCATTTACACATGCACTGAACAAAAAAGAGAGCCAGTGCTAATGGGTCTTTCCAAGAGGAACATAGTTTATCTGGTATGAGAGAAGAAAAGATGAGGTCAGACCATGAAGAAGTTCCAATGCTGGTAAGCCCTGCAAAGCCAACTATCCTTGTGGAACACCGATAGTAAAGGAGCGCCCAGGCAGAGAGAAAGCAGACAAGGGAGCCCCTAAGAATGACAGAGACAGATCGACCAAAGTAAGGATGTAGGAAAACAATGTCCTAGGAACAAGGTGATTGTTCTTGCTGCATGCTCTATCATTGCTTTTCATTTATTAACTCAGACAGTACTGAATGGATTTACAGCATATAACGAAAAAGCACTCTTTCCGTCCCAAGAGCTAGGTTTCTGCAAATATGATA
Organism: Lissotriton vulgaris; assembly: GCF_964263255.1. Taxonomy (NCBI): domain Eukaryota; kingdom Metazoa; phylum Chordata; class Amphibia; order Caudata; family Salamandridae; genus Lissotriton; species Lissotriton vulgaris. The sequence continues at coordinate 69,851 of NW_028242818.1, forward strand.
GAACTCCATCCAGCAGTTTGGGCTGCGATGTCACTGACCATGTCATCAATGATGTAATATGTGACATCATCAGCAGTGCATTGCAGGGGCGCACGATATAGTTAGCTCAACTAACTATAGCATCCGAATTTCTCTGGTTCTGTATGAGTGAAATGTCTAACTAACTATAACTTCCATGAAACCTGTGGTTTTTTCATTAAATTTCTAAGGTTTTTTAAATGCTAAATTCTAACTATAACATCCCTGAAACCTGTGGCTTTCTCAGTGAATTTCAAAGGTTTTTTAAATGCTAATTCCTAACTATAACATCCCTGACAACTACGTTTTTTTTCTGTGAATTTCTAAGGTTTTCTAAATGCTCATTTCTAACTTTTAGGACCATAAAACCTATTTTATTTAGTGAATTTCAAAGGCTTTTTAAATGCTAATTTCTAATTATAACGTCCCTGAAACCTATGTTTTTCTCACTGAATGCCCAAAGTTTTCTAAATGCTAATTTCTAGCTATAAAGTCCCTGAAACCTATGTTTTTCAGTGGGTTTCAAAGGTTATTTAAATGATAATTTCTAACAATAACGTCCCTGAAACCTATGTTGTTTTCTGTGAATTTCCAAAGGTTTTTAAATGCTAATTTCTAACTACGCCTTCAGAGGTAGGACATGTGCAGGGAAAGAAAGGGGCCAGAAGAAGCAAGAGAAATTATGCAGAAAGAGGCAACAGAAGTCCCGAAAGACAAAGAAAGGTGCAGAAAGAAACAAAAGATATGCAGAAAGAACCAACAGAAGTGCAGAAAGAGGCCTTGTTGCAAAGTCATTCTGCGCCCCCAACTTTTTGCTGATGGGTACTGGTGGTAACTGCTTCTGACTAACCAGGCCTAGAGCCAGTGCTATGCTAAAAGACACTTAGAATACAGTGAAAACACCCACATACACTAGGGTAAACTATGGGTTGGGGTACCCCTGTGATTGGCATGACCTCCCCTGTAAGGCCCTAGTATATAATAGGACAGGGGGATTAAAACTACCTCTAAGTCAGAGGTGCAGAAATATGGTACTTTAACTAGTAGTCATGTTTGCCGAGTGGTAGAGAAAGGGTGCTGGGCTTCCGACCAGCGCTTAAGAATTCCGCTGCGTAGGACTTACAAGAGGTCCCAGGAAGGCTTCTTGGCCCCCAAAGTTGCTTAGGAGTAAAGTGGACTTCATCCCCCATCCTGTAGTCAGGACGCATGTTGCAGAGTGGTGGAGAAAGGGGGATGGCCTCTGAAGATGTCTTAGCAAACCCACTGTGTGGGACTTACTGGAGGTAACAAGAGAGGTAAATGGCCCCCTAGGACATCCTTGGGGGCCAACTACCCCTCCTATCACCTCCAGTAAGTACCACACAGCAGGATTGCTAAGTTATCATAACAGGACATGCTCACTTTGCCCACTACGCTGTAAACTCGCTCCCTGGTGCACTCCTTGATGGAAAATTGAAGTCCCCTTCACTGCTGGGACCAACTAGCTTACCTCTTACCTCTAGTAAGCCCCACACAGTGGGATTGCTGAGAGGTGGACACAGGCCATGCCCCCTTTCAACACCACTCTGCAAACGTGCCTCCTGGTGCTCTCTTGGTCGGTGGATGAAGTCCCCTTTCCTCATGAGGGTCCCTGGGGGTGAACTAGCCCAAAAGATACCTCCAGTACGCCCCACACAGCTGGATTGCTGAGAGTGGCCCGAGGCCTTGCCCCCTTTTTACACCACTCTGCAAACGATGCTCCTGGTGCACTGCTGCTTGGGGGATGAGGTCCTCTTGTGTCCTAAGGTCCTCAGAACACAAGTGGACCTCATTTCCCCACCAGCAGTGCTCCAAGAGGCACATTTGCAGAGTGGTGTAAAAAGGGGCGTGGCCTCGGACCACCTCTCTGCAATCCAGCTGGTGGGTTAGTTGGCCTTCAGGGACACATAGTATTCAATGGGACTTAATTCCCCAACTTAGAATGCGTCAGAGGACGCGCTTGCAGAGTGGTGCAGGGAGGGGGCAGGGCCTCCTGTGAGACGCCGGCTTTAAAAAAAATCTTTTTCTTTGGACGGGGGCTGTGTGGCCCCCTTCTTTCCATATGTTTTAAGTCATGGGGACCCTATCCTCCAGTGCCTGCACATTTAAAAAAAATAATGGGAAAGTGGCCCGACCCGAAACCAATTTCAGCCCCAAATCCCCAGGGCATGGCCATACATTTGGAGGGGGGCCACATGGCCCCCTCCTCAGGCCAATTATGGCCTGGGACCCCCTCCCAAGCCACTCTGGCCCCGGGGACCCCATCCCCCGGGGCAGGCCCTCACGTTGGACGCCATGGAGTGAGCCCAGAAGCCCCCACGGTCCCTGCTGGCTCCCTGCTTCCTGCGGGAGCCAGCATTACTTTTGTGCAAGGGGAGTTGCTGACATGCAGCTCCCTTTGCCCAAAAACAATTTGCTTTGCTTTATGGAAGCAAGAGCAGGACCCCGCTCTGGCTTCCAAAAAGCAAAGCAAGGTTTGCTATGGCAGGACGGGAGCTGCGCTCCCGCCCTGTCATAGCAAACAGCAATGTCCCAGGGGTCACAGTGTTGGGCACCCCAGGACATTGCAGGAGCCCGCCCTGGTGGGTGGCGGTCCCCAGGGCCATCAATGGCTCCAAGAGTGGGGGGCGCGGCCCCCCTCCCAAGGTGAAGATAGCCCCAGGGATGTAGTGATACCCATGGGCCTGGGGGTCCGCAACGGACCCCTGTTTTTAAATAAACAGTGCCCCAGGGAGGTGGAGGTCCCTGGGCAGTGTGGGGAGCTCAATCCCCCACACTAATTATTTTTAAAGCCCCGGGGAGGTGGTGGTCCTTGGGGCTTAGGGGGGCCTGTGAGTCCACGCTTAATTATTTTTGTTTTCTCAGCCAGATTCCCACACCCAAAGCAAATTCAGCATTTTTTTATAGAATTGATTTTCTGGGCCCTGGGGGTCCTTATGGGACCCTCTGAGCAGGTCTAGGGGGTCAGGGTGTTTCTATCCCGCCCCTTTTCTTGCTTTTCACCTTTATTTCTACTGATTTCTTGTGACTTGGTTACCGAGTCACAAGATAGCTGTCAACACTTCCTGGTTTGGAAGTGTTGGCAGCCAATCAGAAGTCAGCTCATGCTCGGGAGGAGTCGCGACTCCTCCTCGGGGCTCAGATATCTATATTTTTATTTCTTGAATATCTCTGTAACTACTGACTGGATTTACACCATTTAAAAAAAAAGTCGCTTTCTGAACCAAGAACTACTCTTTTGCCAAATTTGGTGTAATTCCGTTCAGCAGTTCAGGCTGTAGTCTGTTCCAAATTTTCATTTAAAAATTAATATGGAGAAAGCGTTTTTTGGGACCCTCCTTTTTTCTTGGCTACCGCGCGAAGAATCGCTCCAAAACTTTCAAGATAGGGGCTGACCGGAGCGGGCATTAGTTTTGAAAATTTCGCAAAGATTCATCAACCGGCGCCAAAGAAAGTGGCGAATCAATAAACACTTTTCCCATGGATAAAAGGTCCTAACTATTACTACCTACTGGCGACCACCAGTAGGTAATAATATGTATACACTTTTGGTTTTGCTAATAACTTTGGTGCTGTTTGATTAATCTTTATGAAACTTCAAACACATGTTCATCAACCTAACCTCAGCTTCTTCTGGAAACTGTTGGCGTGATCCATCAAGCTTGACCCAAGAAATAGGGAGGAATCCAAAAACGCAATCCTATGCAATTTCCTTAGGGGATTTTAAACAATGCTGCAGCTAAAATGGCTTAATGGAAATACACCAAATTTGGCAGAAAGCTAGATTTTTACTTATAAAATGTGCTTTTTGTTATTTGGTGTTAGTGAGCTCTCTGATTAGTGGTCTCTTCTTACTGGCCTCCCTGCAACAGATAAGTGGCTGAATGTCTGGTGCTGAAGTGTGCAATGATGGTGGCTGACTCATTCATGGGAAGGAGCGGAGCGGGGCTCTTGTGGGGCTGGTGGGCAGATTTAAATTAGTAAGGAGTGAGACACAGGCTGCAGCAATTCACCCCTGGGCTGCAGCAGGCTTCTTATTACCAGGAGCATTGGAGTGTGGCCAACTGAGAGGTGCAGGCAACTGGGGCCATGATTCACTGAAGGTATGTGCCTCTGGTGGCACCTATGAGTAATAGCTGTTTTGAGTCTTTGTGCCTGCTAGGCTGGTTGCTGATGACACAGTGGGTAATCCATGATAATGCATATGACGTGGTTACATTGTGAGTCAGTATTGTGAGGCTCATGCTGGGGAAACTGAGAGGGGCCAGGATCCTGACTCTAAACTGTCCACAGCCCCGGAAAGCCATAATAGCCCAGTAAACAGTAAAGAGTACTCTGGAGGAGCGCAATGAAATATTTGCAGCTCTACTGGAGACAATATCTACCTCTATAATAGCATCTGTAAGCAAGATCGACGCTTTGGACATAGATTTTACACTTCTCAGATATATCAGAAGAAGTTAATGGCGATGTAATGACCAAGCAATCTACAATTGAGATACTAAGTTCGAAGGTTTAAGAGTTGCAGCACCGAAAAAAGGCACTTATGGATGCACTTAACATGTTGAAAGCCCAAAACTGAGGATGCTCGGTGGCTGCCTCCTGAGTTCTTGGAAAATTGGCTACTGCAGCATGGTTATGAGGGTATAACATCAATGTGATTTGCTTTATTTGTTTTATTTTTAATGTCCTCATACATGCCTTAAAGGACACTCTTGATGGGATCCCACCACACATTCCAAACAGGCAAATTCACTATCAATATCAACCCTTGATTGATGCCTATTTGTTCAAGGTGCGAAACTAAAAATAACTGAATTCCTCCTCGCTGACAACACCATAATAGGTATGAATTTATAGCCTTTATGTTTAAGAACCTAGCTGGCTGTATTGTTCCTTGATGAAATAGTAAATATTCCTTACTCCGCACACTAGGTCTACAGTTGTACTAAAAGACTCAGGATTTCACTAGCTTCATTAGAATAATTGGACCCGCGGGACTGCGTCGCCCATTGCTAAAGGTAACTTACTTTGTGACAGCTAACTCCTAAAGGGGGAGTAATTCTTAAATAGATTTAGTTACTGAATGGTCTTCCTTTGCATTTTCTGTTTAGATTACCCACAATGAAAGAGCCCTGATGAGAATCTGAAACTTAACTCCAGATTCGAAAGGCGTCGGCAGGCACTAAAAGAAAGCTAACAAGAATTTATTGTTTATCACTATGATTTTGTTTTCAAAGTTGGTTTTGATCTTTCTTAAAGTAATTTTGTTGCCGTTTTTTGCAGCTATTTCACTTTGTGGTTATTGTAGTGGAAAGAGATTTCGCAAAGATTAATTATTTGTGGATAAAAAAACGCTACATTCGAAAAGAAGACTGTACATAAACTGTTCATATTTGTATATATGTTTGTTGTGTAGTAGTTTTGTATATATGTATAAACGTTGTATATAAGTATCTTTCTCACTCATGAAAAAATATATAAAAGATTTGATAAATTCTAAAAGGGTTTAAATAAAACAACCCCTACAAACAGAAGATTATTTCTTTGTTTGTGCGTTCTTAAATCTGGAGACAAGAAATTAGAGTGGGGGTTAGCAATTCTTTTCTGTTCACTATAAATTGGTCCAGCTACCCCTTCGTCCCAGGACCAGACTCCTTTTTCTTCACAAACTATGGAAAGAGGAACATCATTGTGATTTGTGGTTAAACGTGCCCACAGTGTCCTGAGGGTTGCATTCTCTGATTCTAAACCCAGACCGAATATAGCAAAGATCTTAAAATACAGACACCAAGACTACATCCTGCTCATGGCCCAAGAACATGGACCATGGGAAGTTGAAAACATAAAGGTGCACATTTTTCTGGATTTCATAGACTTTGTGAAATCACAGTGCTGTACTTACTTGGATATATAACAGTGCTTGCTGCAGTGCAACATTAAGTGGAAAATCTATCTGGCTGGATTGTGCATAGTGGCTAATAACCAGACACTTTTTTGAGTCTCTGGAGGATGCATGGTGCAGGCTGGTGGGTAGGGGCATACCTATAATGGAGGGTGCTCAGCTTAGCGGTGGGTTTAAGAAGTACAAAAATAGACCATTCTGGTGGATGTAGACAAATATCACCAAATAACAAGCAGTGGCTGGGAGGGCTAAACATGTTCAGGATATACTGTTGCATTGAACCAGACTCAACCTAGCATTGGATACAGACCTGGGAGTGGACTCTTATAATGGCAACTTCGAATGTCAAACTGAGGGGACAAGATCTGTTTCCTAATGACGGACATATTTTGACTTGAATACTTGGGAAAGGAAGGACAGGGTAAACAGTGCATCTGATGATTATTCAACACTTTGACAGAGCCAACCATATGGGTGTCAGGCTCTGTACTTGGTGGGGGGAGGTTGGTGCATATAATTGTTGGTGGCTTTCATTTTCCTCATTGCTAGTGTTGGGCCAAGTCGTGCTCCTTTTGTTTGTGGATCACCTTTTTATATCCTGAATCACGCATAATGATATCTTTCTTCCTTATAGGAATTATTTTGTAGCAGGAAGTTAGGGGGAATAATGGAAAATGAGAAGGTAGTTCCAAAGGCCTTGTCCTTGGGTAAATAATGCTCATACTAAAAAAATGCCATTTACTTGACATGTGTACGGTGTGAAGTTAATAATACAATGAGACAGTGGGTGTAGTGTATTATCATTTTGCACCAGGGCAGGGTATTGTCCCTTGGGGCACCTCACTTTAAAATGGCTTACATAAATTACATTACATTAGGTGAAATGTAAATATCTAGGGCATGGGCACTCCTGTGAAGAGATACTGAATCTTTTCATATTCGAGGCAAAGGAGAGTATGGATTGCTTATCTGCAGGAGACTCATTTATCATCTATAGAGTTGGCAAAACGCCTGTTTTGTTTTTTAAAGGAAAAGTAAAGCATGTAAAAGTTTGGTGTACGCTTCCGTCACCAGAAACAGACTCAGACCAAACATTTAAATAGCTTTTGTATGAACTACTGTGATGGTGTTTCATAGAACGTCGGCCAGGTATAGTCCTTTGCCACCCAGACTGCTTTTATTTTGTCTGCCAAACTCTAAACCAGGCCCTATATTTTTAAACAGGTATGGCTGATAGGGTTGTGAAACCACATTATAAATAATAAACCATACCATGCAATGTTGCAGACTGGTTTTACATCGACCCCATGGTGAGATGTGTTTAATTCATTGTTCTCCAAAAAAGTCATATACATGTGTGCTTACTAATTCCATGTAGGTTTGTTGCATTAATCATATTAAATGAGCTGCCTTTCCTCCTGTTGTTTTTGGATACAACAGGAACTGTAAATTGATGTGTTCAACAGGACTCACATTTCATTGCTTTCAACGCACTAAACATTCTCCAAAAAGAACATTTTGGCAAAATGTTGCAATCAGTCTTCGGTACTTAAAGGAGATGCTGCTTTTTAGGTCTCGCCTAGGCTGCACGCATGCGCTGTCTCTCCGAGACATCTAGTAATCCATATGGATGTTGAAACTCCGCCCATTTCGTGTTACTTTCTCGTGGCTTGTGATTCGTTAACTTGTATATTTTTGTTGTTATCAGCCTCATTATTGGCTCTTCATGCCATACAAAACTTCTGTTCATTCCGAACGCAGCACAGCCTAAATTCAGTATCCTTAAGCTTCAACAGCGTAATTGTTTTTTTTTTTAAAATAGTGCGCATTAACATGCACGGGCATCACGGCCGCCGAGCGCAGTCCCAGACTCAACCCTCCCCGCCCCCACTGCTTCCCTGCATTCTGGCGGCCGAACGCAGTCCCGGAATCACCACTACCCGCCCCCACTGCTTCTTTGCATCCTGGCCGCCAAATGCAGGCCCGGACTCACCCCTCCCCACCCCCACTGCTTCCTTCCATCCTGGCCACCGAACGCAGTCCCGGACTCACCCCTCCCCGCCCTCACTGCTTCCTTGTTTACCGAGCACCCTGTTTATCAAGCACCCGTTGTGCGCTTTTATGTAATGGCTGCTTGCCTTGCACGGGAACAGATGGTTTGATAAATGTTATACAGGAAGCCACACTTTAAAACATCTTTAAAAAAATGCTGCTTTTGCCACCATAAGGTACTTGCGAGCCTCGGGAGCAGCTACTGTACACGAAGGAACAAGTGCGACAGCTTCCAGCTAGCTCCCGATTCCTGTGACAAAACATGGCTGCGTCTCTCCTTCCATCGCATATGAAAATGCTACAGTATCATCTTCTTTCACATACAGCAGCAGAAACAATTTTAGCACTTAGTTGTTTAAAGAAACAAAACAAAGTCATGGCCCGGACAATGAGTCTGGGCCATCCAACAGAAGACAGCTTTCGTTTCCTACCATATGTGTTAGCTATCTGGTTATAGGTTTAAACCTATATTATTGATAAAACCCCACCAATAGGAAAATATCCATCACCAGTGTAAACATATAAACACTGAAAATACTCCTTTGCAACCACAAACTAAGTGACATTCAAAGAAAGGAAAAGATTAGTGAAATAGTCTTTTTTACTTCTTCCTGAAGGGGCCAATACAATGTAAGTTTGTTATTCAAGGTAGCAGCAAGAAAGACTGGGCTAACATTATTCTGGTTGATTTTTGTTGTTTAGGGATGTCACAAAAATATTGTTTATTCTTCCTTCTGCTTTTTTTCATTTTTGTGGTCTATGGTCTAATTATACAGTGTTTAGAAGCTGTTTTAGGTCTTATTTAGTTATTATATAAACTATAGAGACTCAGGAAATATCAAAATAATATTTGATATTTTGGCTATATTTGATTTCACTGATAGGAAATATGGCTGGTTTCCTAAGAATCTTTCCCAATATGTACCATCACATTTGCCCACAGAAAAAGAATGGTTGAAATCCTTTGATACAACAGCCCCCTTTTCTAGCGAGTCAATATTTATTGTAGGTGAATTGCCAAACACCCCAGTCTTTAAACATTCAATGCAAGGTGTAGTGACATGTACATGTGAAAAGAGTGTTGACACCAAGCATCTGAGATAGTGGTGCTTTGTGTAGCATCAAAGAAAGAGTCATCCTAACTGTGTCACTTAGCCGGTGGTTTGCAGCCCTAGAGGCTGTGAATGCTATATTATCCATGTTGCAACCGTTTACAGAATTTTTGCTCAGTGATGATGCCAAAGGCAAGAAATGTGATGATCTTGATCACATATTGATAGTGATGTGAAAAAAAGTACAGTATACTCCATGCTCTGGTTTTTGCCGGAAAACATGACTGCTGTAGTGGACATAATCAAAATACTAAAAACTGAAAATAACCTTGTTTAGCAAGTGTTCAGCGTAATTGGTGTAGATGTGAAACATCTACTTTAGAGTAGGCTGACCAACACTTTTAGTGATTTTGACACTGCAACATGCTCCACGTTAGAATTCTTGCCACTTGCTATGCAAAGAAATGAGAAGCAATTCAGGAAATTTTTATTTTACAGTCTATGGGTAATGGCTTGCAATGATGCATAGAAATGTTCCTTCACCAACCATGGCATTTGAAGTTAATGAAGCCTCACTGAGGTACTCCGCACAAGTTCTATATCCCTTCTGAATTTTCCCCAAACTTTTAAAAGTACTGCCTAATTTTTGGCCGATCCAATAACTGAGGGCATATGCGCCCAATTCAATGCATGTGTTGCAGAACATGTCCTAGACAATCCCAATATTCAGATGCAACAGTATTGGCATGGAAAGCTATGTCTTTGGCCAGAGTTAGCAAACTGTGTACTGGTTGTTTTGGCGTTGCCCATCTCAAGTGCCAATATTGAGAGGGCATTTTCACGATAAACGTTTACATGGGAAGGAAAGAGCGAGCGCGCATGACCAAACACTCACTAAAGAAATATTGTATGGTGTACTACAATAAGTTTGATTTGTAAAATTGTATTTGGACCTCGTAATCTCTGCACACACGCTGTCTATACACATGCACTATCAGTGCAAAAAGCAAGCAATAATTAAAAGCAAAACTTTCCATAAACACTGGAAAAACACTGTTTCTGTTGTTTTTAATGGCACGAAAATGTGTAACCACTGACAACCACTGGATTTTTAAGGTATTCAAAACACTGAATAAACCCCACCAGAATTTACCAAAAATGGAAACTTAAAAACTGGAAAGCCTACATATATTCAATAAAACAAATCCGAAAGCATTATGTAGCTGCTCATGTGACCTCTTGAGTCAGTGTCTGAGGATAGGCAGTTGCCAAGCTTCTCTCAGCACTTGAGCACTTCCTGCCCCTAGTCATTGTTGGCATGGTAAAGCTGACCCCCATGATCCTGTTTTTAAGGAAAAGGGGTGGCCCAGGAATGAGGTGCGAGGTTTGCCAGCAGTTCGCCCAGGATGTTACTCCTGGGATGGGCCCCCACTGCATTACAACGCCCCCAGTTCTGCAGCAAAAACAGTACCAGGATACCCTTTACTGCTGTTGATGATTCAGGTAAAAGAATAACTAACCCTTACATATAAAAAGCTGGGCTACATTTCAAACTTTTCTCGTAGCCGAGAAACTAGGTTTTGGTTCCATCAATCAACTTCAGCAGATAGTTCTAGGTGGGTGAATTCTGGCCAAAGTCTTGTTTATATACCGTGTACTCGACCCAAACATATTTGAGCACCTTACAGAAGCACCAGTTTCGTTACACAACTACAGTGGCATAATTTGCGTGGTGCGGCATTTGGTGGCAAAGGCTTCATGTACCAGGCCATCCTACTTCAGAGTGCTGTCCTCTGCATTTACTAAAAACAGAGGGGAATGGGCGGGTTTGGCAAACTCTTTAAGTTCATAAAAGTTCAGTAGCTCTTCTTTGCCTTTCACAGCCGGTTATTAAATCCCCCTCCTCACATTGTCTATGCTTCAGTTCTGTGTTTCCTGCCTTCACCGCTTCACCTCAGGATATGTGGAGCTCTGGGGGAAACTGTAAAAAAGTAAATAACCTTTTATAATAGCAGCCAAAAGCATTTATGGGCCTCCTGGATGTAACATGTGGTTTAATTTTCATTCCCCCCATAACATTTCAGCAGCATGGCTTCTTTTTCGGACAAGCTCTGTCAGGTAAGGAGGGCACAGTTGGGCTTTGTTTTTATCAGAGAGACTTTGCTTTAAAAATGACCGACATCTGAAACAAAACTGGTTTAAGACTTGCGTAATCTTTATAATTTATAATGCTTTTGTGATACAGAGAAGAGATCATTGTAATTGCACTAGACAACTCATGAAGCAAACTATGTTAACAACATTTCCATTACTTTTTAATGTCACAGAATAATTTACACTTGTAATAAAAACAGTTTGTTACCGAAGTACCACAAATATTTGCAATGAAATAAGTCTCGCATTTGCGTACATTTAAGCTATTGGCATTGTAAATGTCCATGCCTTTTATTTATGGTTTCAAAACCAATACGTTAATAAAAGGCATTGTCATTTACAATGCCAATGACTCAAACTTTTGCAAATGCAAGACCTATTGCATTGTAAATGCTTGTTCATCTAGGGCGTCCTCAAATTCCTTGTATTCTATTTTAGATTATTGGTGTACAGAGGTAAGGGTTAAACCTCAAGAACATTAATCAACAGTCATAAATGTTATCATATGACTGTATAAAACTTTAATCATTTGAAGTACACATGTTCCATATTGATTGTCTATCAAAAGCAGCTTTTCAATTTTAGGAGTATTTTATTGTGCACTTTTTCACAAACAAACGAACAGGGAGAAAAGAACAATCAAATAACTCAAGGTTCCATTTTAAGAAGTACAGTTCTGATGCGTAAAAGGTAGAATCCTGGAGTGTTGACTGTGACCAGAAGGTCTAGTATACAGAGCAAAATTTAGGTAACAGGTGACAAATGAGAGAAAAACAACGTATGGTATTTAAAACAGACCCATAAGAGATATGGTATGAAGTATAATGGATTGATAGGAGTAAAATAAAGAAAGAAGGAAGGAATGCTAGTAGGTATAGGGCCAAAAAACCTTTATAAGTGAACAAAACCCAAAGAGTTCATAGAGCACTTAGATGCAGGTGAATATTGGGTTGTATATTCCATTTTATCTAAGGGTCCGGCACAAGGATTTAGGAGGCAATGTTATCAATTCTAGTTACTTTTTGAATTTGTGTGTAAATAAGAGAGGGAATGTGTATAGGAGTGTGGAAAATGGGTCTCTTAGTACTGTTTGAAGGTGGTTAGTGGTGGCAAAATAGTTATTGAGGGAGCTTCAAATAGATGTATTGCGTACAATCCAAGAGGAGTTTTGCAATAGTGTTTTCTACCCTTCTCAGAAAGGAGATCCAATTTAGCCAGGGGCAGAAGGAGGTGACTGCTTTGTTTTTCAAAGTTGGCTAAAATAGTTTTACTGGTAGCAGTAAGAAGGATATCGATTACTAGACTGTCATTGAAGGATCTGATGTTTGGGTTTAAGAATACTTTGATTAGTGTTAAGAAATTCCGTTCTAGAAGGACTCCGCAAATAGAGTGAATGAATTTGAATACAAGTCCTAAAATGGACAGACCGCAGTACAGTAAAAAAGGAGATGAGGAAGATCTCCTATAGAGTCTTTACAGTTCCAGCAAGATGGAGTCTCTCTGTGGGAGAGCTTGTGGGGCGTGCCAGGGTCAAGAATGTCCTGTGTAATAGCCATATTTTTGTCTGTGCAAGGGAGGGATGGATTTTTTATGAGACCACTGACTTCCATATCTGGTGCCAGAGTTGTGTCTTAATCATCTCATCGTGGTCCCATTTAGTATGGAGTCTTGAGGACATAGTGGTAGTCTTCGGTTTTATGAGATGGTAGAACCTGGAGGCCTGGTGACCCAATTTATTAAAGGATAGGATAGTCTTGGAAAGGGAAGGGTCATTATTTGGTAGTTTAATTTAGATAGGGCAACCTTAAGCTTCAAAAACTCGTAAAGATCTATGTTCTGTAGGTTAAAGTGTTTTTTAATTCTCTAAAGGATAGCGGAGATTGAGAGGGCCCCAGGTCTTTCAAGAAGTGGTCTTAGACGTCCAGTGAGACCAGCAGGCTAGAGAACCTTAGATTCTGAATGTAGGGTTATTCCATAGGAGGTCCTATTCAAGTTAGCTTTCTAGTATTCTATCAATTTTCAAGAGGGCCTTTTTAGTATTGTAGAATATATATTTACCCGAAAGTGGGGGTTTGGGGTTGCTGGTTAAAAGAGAGATCGGGTGGAATTTGCCTAGAAGCTCCCTCTCTACCAATAGCCATGTGGGGGTATAGTCCAGAGATTGGGCGAACCAAAGTGAGCCCTTTCTGGTCAGGAAGGGAACTTGATAATTCTTGAATTCTTCTAGATTAACTCTGCTGAGATGGACTAGGAGGCGTAGTTTTTTTATTGAGATTCGTGATCTTTAATTTTGCCAAATGAATTTATTTAGTAGCTTATCACTCATTTGCAGAAATTCCTCTTATAAAGCTAAAGATAGCACATTTGTAAGGTAGTTGATTATGGGGATGTTCATCATTTTGATGGTCTCGATGCGGCCCCACCACATAAAAAAGTTGGGGTTCCCGGCCTTGAGCAAGGTTTCTACCTTTCTTATGCCTCATTATGTTTCAGGGATTCTAATATATCTGAGTTGAACTCCAATCATGGATATTTTACAAACTTCAGATGCCAGGCAAGACCTGTATTGGCAAACAGGGCGCTTGAACAGAGATTATTCAGAGCACGGAAATCAGATTTGTCTTTGTTAAGTTTATAGTTAGAGACTTGGGCGTACTCTTCGATGGTTAGGAGTAGGGCATGAATAGATTCAGTAGCCTTTTCAGACATCATTTAGACATCGTCAGCATATGCCGTGACTTTTACTTTGAGATTATTGTATTGAAGGCGACACCACGAATATGGGGATTAGATCTGATCTTGTGGAGCAAGGTTTCAAGATTTAGGGTGAATATTGAGGGAGAGAGGGTACAACCTTGCCTTGTACCTCTTTCTAGATTAAATGTAGAAGAAATTAAACCCCCAGACCTGATCTTAGCTGACTGACCAGTATAAAGAGCCATGATCATTTTGGTGAAAGTTTTTCCTAAATAAAATTTCTGGGGAGATAAATGGAGAAAAGTCCATGAGACATTATGCAATGCTTTTTCAGGGTCAAGGGTAACTGCTACCGTTTCAAAAGGGGCAAAATTGGCCTTTTCAATTATATGTCAGAGGAGTCGGTTTTTATCATTGGATAGCCTGTGTTTCATTAAGCCCACTTGTGAATGCCCAATTAGTTGAGGGAGAGGAGGTTCCAGCCTCTTACAAAGTATCTTGGTGTAGATCTTTGCATCCAGGCAAATTAGAGAGATTGGTCTGTAATTTCTTACTTCTGTCAGGTCTTTCCCTTCTTTTGGGAATTACAACGATAGTGCCTTTACTGGTGAAGCTGAATATAATGCAGTAGTCGGCAAAATGCTAGAAAATGGTCTGAATGGTTGGTTTAAGTATATGAGTGAACGCTTTCAAAATGTTAGCTGTATAACCATCTGGAAAGGGGTCCTTCTTGGCTTGTAATGAACCAATTGCTAAATTGATCTCTTCCAGAGAAAATGGGGAGCTTAGAACATCTTATTCTTGATCCGAGATGCACGGAGGTGGGATGTCTCCCGAGTTCATCTGCACAGGCGGCTGCTGACATCCCAGAGCTAACTTTGCATAAAGACTGATAAAAATCTTTGATTATTTCTAGTATTTTCTGAGGTCTGGTATGGGTACATTAGTTTTATCCATGAGGCAATCAATTTCCTTGTGGTTTTGCTTATGTTTTAGATAGGAGGCCAGAATTTTCCCTACCCTGATTCCGTTGCACAGTTTTAAGATTTGTATTTGTTGACCCATGTGCCCGCTCTTTCATTTAGGATTCTGTTGTATTCATATTTCTTATTGGCGAGTTTTGAGAGGGATTCGGGGTCCATGTCAGACATGTGAGCAGCCTCCAGTGGTCTATTGCCTTTTTCTAGGATTACAAAATCCTTGTTATGCTCCTTATTAATTTTAGTTTGATATTAATAAGGGTGCCCCTTACAGTGGCTTTTAGGGCATCCCAGTAGTTGGTGGTAATATTGTCTTCCAGGTAGTTTAGAATGTTTTTTTCAGTCCTCTCTTTTGAGGTAGGGTCTCTAATTGATTCGTCATTGAATCTCCAGATCTTACTCGGGGTATTCACATCAGTCCCAGTAAAGGAGAGAGTTATAGCTGAGTGATCTGAGCCTAACCTCGTTAGTATGTCTGTTTGATCAGTTAGGTGTATATGGGGTTTGGATATCATTAGTCAATTCTGTAATAGGAATTATAGGGGTTGGAAAAAATGTGTAATCTCTTGTGTCTGGGTGCTTGAGCTTCCAGGAGTCGTTTAAGCCAAATCTTCTGTAGAGTTTGTATAGTGATCTGTGTGCCCTAGAGGGGCTGAAATTGACCTGAATTGTCTATCAATGGCTACATCCATGGGGAGGTTGACTTCACCTCCCAAGATAATAAGGTCATTGTTCTGTATTTTACTCAGGGGTAGGGATGATGAGTCCCAGAACTCAGGGTTGTCTGTATTCAGGCCAAATACATTAAGGACCTGGAAGTGCCCTGTTTTTGTGAATTTAGATAGGACTCACCTTCCATTCTTATCAGCCAAGTATGATTCAGTGAAAAAACCTGCACTCTTGGAGATTAAAGTGGCAACCCCACCTCTCTTGCTTTCACTGGGCGAGCTAATGATGTCAGCGGTCCAGCTCTTACCAAAGCTCTCAAGCCCTCCTTGGGTCATTTTTGTTTCTTGTAACAGGATTACATCCAGTTTCAACTTAAAAAGGTAGTTTTCGATTTGTTTCAGTTTGATCGGTTGATTTGGACCCTTCACATTTAAAGATACAATTTTAGGCTTCTATCCAGTGGGAAATTATTAATTTCCGAGGTGGGCGAATATGGCAAATGAATGTGAAGCTAACCTCTGGCTTGAGTTGAGAAAGAGCCACTGGAAAGCACTAGAAAAAAGTAGTGGGAATGTTATGGAGACTCTGGACCAAGCGCCAATGGAAGTAGTTGAAACTGAATGAGGGAGGAAAATGATATTTTCCAAAAGCACCAAAGGAGTGTGAATATAGACCTGCAGTCGCACTATTCCTACAGTGGAAAGAGGACAGAATAAAAATGGAAATAAAAAAGAACAGAAAAAAATGAAACACAAACTCCCACCCCTCCTTACCCCAACCAACCTACCCCTCCCACCCACCCACCCAAAACCTTGTAAGAGGGGGATACGACAGAGGGTGAGAATTGCCCTCACTGGCAGTAACAGGCAGCAAGCGAGTCACAATAACAGTGAACTTGCGTACAGATAATGAGAACAAGCCTTAAGGCTACATAGGAATTATATAAATGAGGGCAGTAAGCCTAAAAACTTCCAGAATAACATCAATATTAGGCTTGGTGCTTATCATACAGAAGGCATCTCTTTTTTAAGAAATACTGAAAGTGTAGGGGAGCAAGCCTATTGGGCTGCAGGGTAATGCGGTATTCTTATGTAGAGTTGCGTTGTTATGTGGTTGTTATATAGTATTGTGATATGATAATATGATGTGATGTGATGGAGTGTGATATGATACGGTATATGTTATGTTAAGATGTGTGTTATATGTTATGATATGATATATGGTATGGTATTTTATTTATTTTAATTTATTTATTTTGTGTTTTATAGAGCGCGAACCAGACCTGTGAGGGTATCAGAGCGCTTTACAGTAGAATCAGGGGAATATATAACAAGGGGGAAGGGGAGTCCAGGGATAAAGGAACAAATAGAAACAGTATATGGTAAAACAAAACAATAATAATAATCGATTACTATACTGGATAGGAGTAAAAACGATGTGATAAACTAGAAAAGCAGTCTCAACACCCAGACGGGTAGTTCGAAGTGCAGGGTGGGTAACATAAAGAAGACAGCCACAGTAAAGTGCAATGAAGATAGGTAAAGTCAGGTTGAGGGGGTGATTGTAGTGTGAGCTTTAGGAGACAAATTTGCCTATTAGGAAAGATTTGGTCTATTTTTTAAAGTGGGCTACAGACGGTATCCTTCTAATGGCGGTGGGAGTGAGTTCCATTTTCTTGGAGCGGCCCCAGAGAAAGCCCGAATGTATGTTCTTTTTTCTTGAAGTATGTGGGTTGGAGCAAAAGGGCACTGGTGGACCAGGAGTTTCTGCTTCCTCCAGATAATACAAGTTTCTGTGTGAGAAAAGCAGGGGACTTGGAGTAGAGGACCTTGTGGGTGATGCAAGCCAGTTTGAATTAGATTCTGGCCTCGAGAGGAAGCCAGTTTAGAGCTTTAAGGTGGGGCGAGATGTGGTCAAACTTCCTAGAGCCAGTTAGAAGTCTGGCGGCGGCATTGAGGCAGGCTTTCAAGGGTGCCAGAGAGGTCGTGGGTAGGCCTACGAGAGTGGAGCAACCATATTCTAGTCGAGAGATGACTAAGGCCTAGATAGCTGCTTTTAGATCAGGAGGGTCGAGGAAAGGTTTCAAGTTTTGTAGGTAGTTCAGGTGAAATCTGGCGGTTCTGGCCATCGCGTTGATATGGCCCCGCATGTTCAGGTTGCCGTCTAAGGTAATTCCCAGGGATTTAGCAGTCCACGATGGTAGGAGAGCAGTTTAGCGCTGTGATAGCCTTGGTCCAAGCTTAAAAGTCTGTATTGGCGTTAGGTGGCGAGATTAAGAGAAACTCTGATTTTTTGGCGTTGAGTTTGAGCTGGTTGGATGTGAGTCAGTGGACAGTTAGTTTTAAGGCCTCACTCAGGGAGCGGATTTCCTCTGGAGAAGAGATATTGATGTAGAGCAGTGTGTCATCAGCATACATGTGGTAGGAGATATTGGCAGTGTGCAGCACCTCTGAGAGCGGTTCGAGGTACAGATTGAAAAGGGTAGGGGATAAAGTGGATCCTTGGGGGACTCCAACTGTGATCGGAGATGGGGCGGATAGGTTGATGTTGATCAGGATTCTCTGCGAGCGGTTCTGGAGGAAGGATCATAACCAAGCTAGCAACGTGCCATCCAGGCCCCTCCTAAGATTGAGGCGATTCAGGAGAATTTCGTGGTTAACCGTGTCAAAGCCGAAGATAGGTCAAGGAGGATCAAGAGACAGGTTTTGCCATGGTCAACTGCTTGAAGGGTGATCATCGTCAATGTGGAGGAGTGTGGTTTCCGTGCTGTGCCCAGGTCTGAAACCAGATTGCAGGTCGTCTAGAAGGTGAAAGTTAGAGATGTGTTGGCTTAACTGTTGCTGAACACATTTTTCCAGCACTTTAGCTAGAAGAGGAATGTTAGAGATGGGTCTGTAATTGTCAGGAGAGGCAGGATCTAAAGTGGGTTTTTTAAGAATGGGGACCACCTGGCCAGCTTTGAGAGAGTCAGGAATAGATCCCTGTAGGAGAGAGGAGTTGACTATGGTCATCCAGGATGGGATTATAGCATTAGAGACAGAGTGAAGGGAGGGGGTTGTTGAAGTGATTGTTGGGGATTAGGGAGGAAAGAGTTGTAGAGATCGAGTGTTCATCATAGACTTTGAAGTTGGACCATTAAGCTTGGTTTTTTTGGGAAGATTGCGGGGGCAGCGCTGAGTGGGGATGTGGAACAGGCGGAGTTTGGGAATCGGAAGCAGATATGAGTTCCTTTCCTAGGGCAGAGATTTTATCACAGAAGAAGGAGGAGAATTGTTTGCATGGTATTGTAGAAATAGAGGATGATCTAGCAAGTTTGTTTGATTGGTGTTTGACCAGCTCGAATAATTTGCGAGGTCTATTCTTAGCGTTATCCAGTTCAGCTCTGAAGAATTCTTTTTTAGAATTAATTACTTTTTTGTTGTAGGTATTTCTGGCCAGACGGAGAAGTTTAAGATGGTCGGCGGTAGGGTGCTTTTTCCAGCTCCGTTCTGTTTGTTGGAGCGACCTCCTCTCATTGTTAAGGGAACGTTGAACCAAGGGTTCCTGTCTTTGATCTGTGTTCGTTTCAGTTTTATTTTAAAGGTATGAAGTGATGTGGAATGATATTAGAATACAAAACTGTGTCTAAGGTTCTTTTTGTACCTCTGTGGCTCTATGAATCAAGCATTTGTTTTTAGTGGAGCTTTGTTGGGGGAAGCTTCTTAGTGTCAGTTTAACTTAACTTGCAACAATATTGGACACTATTGGAACAAGAATATAATTAATATAATCATACAGGAACACACATTTCCTGCAGGCTGTGAGAGGTACATTAAATTAGAACCCATTTAGATGCATCACAGGGATTTAGAAAAGGATATATAGCATAGTGCTCTTTAGTGTATTGAGTAATGGATTACTGAAGGAAGCAGGGAGAGGTGCTGGAGCAGTACCCACGTCCATCTAGATAGAACCTATGTCATCTAGGAATATCCTTAGGTCTTTTGGGTTGGTGAAGATATGTTTTTTTCCGTCATCGATGACTTTAAATTTTGCTGGGCCGATGAACGAGGATTGATGGTTTAATGACTTGAGACTGGATCCGAGAGATAGGAAGCACTTCCTTGTTTCCAATGTGGGTATGGAGTAGTCCTGGGATACATAGATTTTTTTGTCTTTGCCAAAAGATGTGATTGTTTCTGCATGCTGAAATCTCAGAGGGTGGCATATGATCTGTCTAGTGATATTCCAACTTGTATGTCTGAATGAGGAAACTAGCTGTGCCCTTTTGAGTTCAAAGTGTTTTTTAAAGGAGACACCTGTTATTTGGGGAAGCTATTTTTCTAGGAAGTCCAAGTGTGAGGTAGAAGCGCCCTCTGAACCTCCTTGTAGACCAGAGATGCGTAGGTTCCCCCTGCAATTATGATCTTCCAATTCGGTAACATCCTTCTTCAATGACTCAGTAGGGATTTGTAGTTTTTGGATATCTCTTATTGAAGCATGAGACTTGTCCTTCAATGTACTGATCCAGCCCACCACCTCTGAAATTCTGTTGTTGATAGAGCCAAGTTCAGATTCGATGGAGCATATATTCTGCTGCATGACATACGTGTTAAGCTTGGTAGAGTTCGCTAGGTCATGGACCATTTCTAGTTTTTTGAGTATCATATTCATTGTGCTGGCCCCATCATTCTTATTCGTAATTTGTGAGTCAGGTAGTGTGGGTTCCGCTTTGGTACATTTGTTCCCTGATTATGTCTCTTTCGCCATGATTTTCCCTGGGACAAGCAGAGGATGGAAGTGTGCCAGTGTGTATCTTTTCTTTCCTTTTCTGTTTTTAAAGAGATACTGTACAGAGATGGCGCACTGCGATCTGGTATTGGGGTACCTGATGCTGGAACTTGTCAGTAGGAGGACCAAAGGCGCAGTTGCCCAGAGTTACCAGGGACAGAGATAAAAGCAGTTAGCCCTGAAGCACCGAGGAATGCAGTGGATGTTATGGATATGGCCAGCTGTAGGGAATTTATCAGCTAAGGAGAAATGAGAGGAGCTTTAAGCTTTAGGTATCTCTTCCCGTAACTGGACTAATGAGTTAAATCACAGAAGGTCTTTTACAGTGAATTTAGGCCACATGGGTTATGGCCATCTTAGGGTCAGGTGGAGTGGATAGTAGTACATTAGGTGTCTGGAGTGGTAATCTGGCCAAAGTTGGAAGAACATTTTCATGGATTCAGAGACTGGGCAGCGGAGATCTTGTTTGCCAACACCAGGAATTAGCAGGAATCAGCAGGAGACCAGGAAGACAAAGGCTGTCATGTGCCTTGTGGTGGCCGCCTTGATAGGGTCAGGCAACAAGGTGACTCAGGCAGCAAAACTGCCTTCTATGGTAAAACCCTGTCAGTTCTGGTGCTAGTGGGTCCCTCATACTCATGGAGACGGTGTTGGGGCTCTGTACACAGGAAAGAAGAATACAACGTGATTTGACACATATACTGAAAAGGGCATGTCATGATAATGGTTCCTGCCATCTGTATATTTTTCCCCATGCCAGTGAACCGTGTGGGTTGGAACTATCAGCACATAATAATAAGTCCAATTGAAGACAGTGAAGCCTTGTGAAAGATGCATGTATAATTTAACTGAGGCGACGAAACACGTGTTGGCTGTAGATCTGCCTTACTAAACTGCATATCAAGATTCCACAAAACAAGAATAAAATAATGAAGACACTATTATGATATGTGTATATATTTGTGCTGACACACTATTGCTACTGCTGTCATTTACTATATTAATATACATTTTACGTGTGCTAGGGAGTTGAAAGTCCCACAGCGGAAGACAGCATCTCAGGGGCCTATAATACAGTGGACTCACCTATCAGCGGCGGAGAACCTGGACTGCTCAGAGCAGCGCTGTGTCGGCTGCCATTTTGTAAGCCAGGTACAGCAATCCTCTCTCACAACCTCCATGCACGAGAGAGCTGATATTTACCCACCACTTGGGGAGATCTCTCTGTCAAAAGATGCCCGCAGTCATCTGCGTCTCAGATCCATTGTACAGGGTTTTCGTCCGCAACGTCGGAATGGCAATAGAGCCACTTATCGGCCAGCGACGGCTGGAGCAGCGCAGCTAAGCCACTATTCACTACTCTGTCCAACCCATGCACCTGTCAAAATTAGCTTTTCACATGTAATAGTTAACAGCTAGCTGTTTCTAACCTCTTCAGCCATGCTAGATGCAAAAAATATAGGCCAATTGCAATCTAAAAATCCTTCCATCCTGCAAGCAATGTGAAATCAAAGGGTCTCTTTCACCATGAATGTGGTCGCAAAAAGCGGTTGCGATTGCATACCAACATTCTTTCGACCATCAAATTACTTTATGTACCAACCTATGTATTGATAAGTTGGCTTGCAGATAAAGATTTGGAATGCATCGCAGTCTGACAGACCTAATTACTATTCAGGAAGTAGGTGGCCAATTGCAAGTTATTCTGATTGGTGATCATCACAGGAATTGTGACAGCTCACAATATCTTGGATTGCTTTTTAGATAAAGTATTTTTTTATGCAACCTATATTCCTTAATGGCAACAGGAGTGCTTTATTTAAACAAAATTACTTTTTAAAATAACATTTGTTTAAGAGTTGGTAGTGGTCCCCTGGACCACTGCCTACTCACAAACAAACTTTATTTTTCATTCAGAAAGTGGAAGAGGCTCCAAGGACCCATCCTCCCCTTTGTGAATGGTTTACCATCTCCTTTGAGTAGCTGGTAACCTATAAATGATTTGTGACCAAAATTGCAGGTGCAAACTGATGATGCATAGCATTTAGGATCACATTTTGGAACATACACCATAACACACTCATAAAGGTTGCATTTCATTGTGCATTTCCAAAACTATTTTGCAATTCGGTAAGGACTTGCCAAATCACAAAACGGTTCTAAAAAGCTATTTTGTGGTCACAAAACCAGTGATTTAGCAATTCACAGGATTTGCACCAGCCAGATAGGTCTGTACATCTGGCCCATGAGTTTTAGTTAGTGTTGTCTGGTTAGTGAGCTGAAAAGAGTGTGCACCAAGGTTTGCTACTTATAATAATGTGAAAGTGGTGGATACATTTTAAATTAAAGTTATAAATATAACGTTGACATTTTTAAAGTTTGTGTAGTTTAAACTTCATTTGTATAGCAAAAATACGTTTTCCTAATTATAACCTCTGTTTTTTCTATTGAATTTAAATGGTTCAGAGTCTAGTGTCACAAGTGGAGAGTTGTTATGTAGAGTATTGTGCAGTACAGTGGAGAAGAGTGCTGTAAAGTCTATTGTCATAGACTTGAGTATTTCAGGTTGCAATCAAGTGTAGTAGAGTGTTGTAACATATTGTACAGTGTACTAAAGTGGTATATATTATTGTGGCATGGTGTCTCATATGGTAGAGTCACGTATCATAGACTGGAGCAGCGAGTTGTACAGAGGAATGGCATGTCGAACAGCAGAGTAGGGTGTTGTAGAATGTCAATCAATCAATCATTTGTAAAGCGCACTACATACCCGCGAGGGTCTCAAGCCGCTGGGGGGGGGGTGCTACTGATCGAACATCCAGGTCTTGAGTATCCTCCTGAAGGTCAGCAGGTCTTGGGTCTGTGGTAGGCTCAGTGGGAGGGTGTTCCATGTCTTGGGGGTGAGGTGGAAGAAGGATCTCCCACCGGTGGTTGTTCTTCAGATGCGCTTGACGGTGGCGCGTTACGAGGTCGGCGGAGTGTAGCTGGGGGTTGGGGATGTAGAAGGAGAGCCGTCTATTGAGATAGGCTGGGCGGGTCTTGTGGAGTGCCTTGTGTGCGTGGGTGAGGAGCTTGAAGGATATCCTCTTATTGACGGGGAGCCAGTGCAGGTTTCTCCAGTTGGAGGGTGACGTGGCCGTGGCATGGTACGTCGAGGATCGGTTGTGGCGAAGCGTTTTGGATGCGTTGTAGTTGTTTGATGAGCTTGGTTGTGGCTCCCGCGTAGAGGGTGTTTCCGTAGTCGAGTCTGCTGCTGATGAGGGCCTGGGTGACTGTCTTTCTTGTATCTGTCGGGATTCATCTGTAGATCTTGCGGAGCATGCGAAGGGTGTTGAAGCAGGAGGAGGAGACGGCGTTGACTTGCTTGGTCATTGAGAGTGTTGAGTCGAGGATGATTCCCAGTTTCTGTGCATGGTCGGTGGGTGTCGGGACTGCCCCCAGTGCCGTCGGCTACCAGGAGTCATCCCAGGCTGAAGGGTTGGAGCAGAGGATGAAAACTACCGTCTTGTCCGAGTTCAGCTTCAGACGGCTGGTCTTCATCCAGTCGGCGATGGCCTTCATTCCTTTGTGGAGTTTGGCTTTGGCGGTGATGGGGTCCTTGTTGAGGGAGAGGATCAGCTAAGTGTCATCGGCATAGGAGATTATGTTGAGGTCGTGCTGCCAGGCTACGTGTGCGAGCGGGGCCATGTGAATGTTGAACAGCGTTGGATGGAGGGAGGATCCCTGGGGTACGCCGCAGATGATCTTGGAGGCTTTAGAACGGAATGAGGGGAGGCGGACGCTCTGGGTTCTGCCGGAGAGGAAGGAGGTGCTCCAATTCAGAGCCTTACCTCGGATCCCTGTGGTGTGGAGGCGTGCGATTAGTGTGCAGTGGCAGACGGTGTCAAAGGCGGCAGAGAGGTCTAGGAGGATGAGTGCTGCGGTCTCGCCGTTGTCCAGCAGGGTCCTGATGTCATCGGTGGCGGCGATGAGGGCAGTCTCGGCATTGCAGTTGCTGTGGAACCCTGACTGGGAAGGGTCCAGGATTCTGTTTGCTCCGCGGTATAGGGTTAGCTGTCTGTTGACGGTTTTCTCGATGACCTTGGCTGGGAAGGGGAGCAGAGAGATGGGCCAGAAGTTCTTTGGAGTCTCTTGGGTCTGCCTTAGGATTTTTGATCTCGGCGTGCTTCCAGATCTCTGGGAAGGTTGCAGTCTCGAGGAAGAGATTGATGACGTTGCGCAGGTGGGGTGCGATGGAGCTGCTTGCTCTGTTGAAGACGTAGTGCGGGAATGGGTCTGAGAGAGAGCCGGAGTGGATTGTGCGCATGGTCTTGATGCTGACAACGATGCTCATGCTGGCCCAGGCTAGCAGGGGGTTGTGGTCGATGGTGTGCGGAGGGTCTGTTGTGTTGCTGTCTGTTGGGGCTGTATGGGTGTTGAAGCTGTTGTGGATGTCTGCTATCTTGCGGTAGCCTTGAAGCAGTTGTGGCTACGTCCGGAGTTGAGAGTGTGCAGAGTGCTGGCATCGTAGTGGCAGCGTTCATCGTGGCGGGTGCGGGGGCCAGGGGTTCTGGCCCTGGGCGTGGTCCAGGTGCGGATGGGGGCAGACGGGCTTGCCGTAGGAGGGCCTTCGGCGCGAGCAGCGAAGTCGCGCAGCGGCCGGCATTTATGGGGAGTTGGTAGGGAGGAGCAGCTGGGAGGCGGGAAGCGGGTGCAGCGAATGAGCAGTGGGTAGTCAGGGGGCAGGCCGCAGCCGACGCAGCGGCGAGGGCGGTGAGGGACAACGAAGGTAACAGAAGGAAAAAGGGGCACAAAAGCGAGGGAAAAATGAGTGGCACAGAAGGCAAAAGGGCACAAAAAAGGAGTGGAAAAGAAGGCAAAAGGGGCACAGAAACGAGGGAAAAACGAGTGGCATAGAGGGCAGAAGGGCACAAAAAACGAGTGGAACAGAGGGCAGAAGGGCACAAAAAACGGGTGGAACAGAAGGCAAAAGGGGCACAAAAACAAAGGAAGAAAGAGTAGCCCAGAGGGCAGAAGGGCACAAAAATGAGTGGAACAGAGGGCAGAAGGGCACAAAAACGAGTGGAACAGAAGGCAAAACGAGCACAAATACAAGGGAAAAACAAGTGGCACAGAATGCAGAAGGCACAAAAAACTAGTGGAACAGAAAGCAAAACGGGCACAAAAACTAGGGAAAAATGAGTGGCACAGAGGGCAGAAGGGCACAAAAAACGAGTGGACAGAGGACAGAAGGGCACAAAAACGAGTGGAACAGGAGGCAAAAAGGGCACAAAAACGAGGGAAAAAACGAGTGGCACATAAGGCAGACAGGCAGAAAAAACGAGTGGAACAAAAGGCAAAAGGGGCTCAAAAATGAGGGAAAAACAAGTGGCACATAAGGCAAAAGGGCACAGAAATACCGGAAAAACAAGTGGCACAGAGGCAAAATACAGAACACAAAAATACAGGGACAGCTAAGATCAGAAGGCAGAACGGGCAGAGAGGAACAGGGGCAGCGAGGGGAACAAAAGGGAAAACCGGTCAGAGACACAGGGGCAGCGAAGGGAACAGAAGGGAAAACCGGGCAGAGACACAGGGGCAGCGAGGGGGTACAGAAGAAAAGACCGGGCAGAGAGAGCACAGGGACAGCGAGGGGAACAGAGGGAAGAAAAAGGGGCACGGACCACGTACAGGCAGCGGCGGAAGACAGACAACAACTGTCACAGACACAACAATGAAAATACAGGCAATGCAATAAAAGCAATAAAGCGGAGGATCAACAAACCTACCTACGGCCTACCACTGGCCACCAGGGGTGAGGCTCAGGTGGGAGCCTGTGGTTGGTGGATGGCCTCAAGCTTTCTCAGCAGCGGCGGCTGGGGCAGGGACACACAGGTAGTGCTATGCGGAGGGGGAGCGACCTACCTGGTGAGGTCAAGGGTCGCAAATGTCATATAGTGGAGTAAAGTGTTTTAACGCGAAATACCGTGAAGCAGAGTGTCAGAGAGTGTAGTAGAATTCAGTGGAAGAGAGTGTCGTAGAGTAGAGTACTATGACGTATAGTGGAGAAGCATGTCGTATAGGGAAGTTCAGTGGTGTGTCATAGAGTGTCAAACAGTGTAGTACAATGACCTAGAGTGGATGGCATAGAGTGGGATAACGTGGAGTAGAGTGGAGTATAGTTAAAAGGGGGTTACACTGTAGTGGGGTAGTATAGAGTGGAGTGTAGTGTCAAAGAGTGGAGTGGGATGTCACAGAATAAAGTGGTGTGAAGTGCAGTAGTATGGAGTGGCGTAGCATACAGTTGAGTAAATTGACATAAATTGGAGTACCGTTTTGTACAGTAGAGTATAGTGGGGTGTTGTACAGTATTGGAAAATGATGTAGACTACAGTAGGGTAGAGTAGCATAAAGTCTAGTTGATTTTTGTAGAGTAGAGTGGTGTACAGTACATTCCAGTGTTGTAAAGTGTGGTACAATGGATTAGCATATAGTGCTATAGAGTACAATGGCATTGAGTGGTGTAAAATTGAGTGGCGTACAGTGAAGTATTTGAGTAGAGTGGAGTACTGTGTTATAGTAGAGCGGAGTATAGTGGGGTGCAGCGGCATACAGATGTTCTTACAGTGTCATATATGGACTAGAGTATTGTAGAGTACAGTAGAGTGGAGTAGAGTGTTGTACAGTGACATACAGTATAGTACAATGTTGAACAGTGGAGTAAACAGGTATAAACAGGAGTAAAGTGTCAAAGAATGGCATACAGTGTAATAGACAGTGGAGCTGCGTAGAGTGGATTTTTGTATAGTTGCGTAGAGTGAGGTAAAGTTTGGTACAGTGGAGTAGAGTCAAGTGGCGTGGTGTAATGTAGTGTGAAGTAAAGTACAATAGAGTGTATTGGTGTGTTGTTGAGTTGAGTGGCATAGAGTGGAGAATACTGGCATAGTGTAGGTAGTAAACTGTTAAAAATTGGGGTGGGGTCTCATACAGTAGAGTGGAGTCCTGTGTCATATGGAAAAGTGTCTCTCTTTGCGGAATAGAGTGGTGTAAGATGGAGTGCATGGGTATAGAGTTGAGTATAGTTTTGGACAGTGGAGTTTATGGGGTAGAGTTAAGTAGATTGTTGCAGAGTGTCATAAAGTGTGGTAGATATAGAGCAGAGTTATATAGTGTGGTGGAAAGTGTGATACAATGGAGTGACATAGAGTGGAGTGGCGTACACTGTAGTTGCGTTAACTGGATTACTGTTAAGTGGAGTACCATACAGTGGAATAGCTTACAGTGGAATATTGTACAGTGCAGTGTAGAAAAGTTAAGTGATCTAGAGTAGAATAGCATAGAGTGGAGTGGTGTACAGTGGAGTGGCATTGACTGTAGTAGGGTACCTTGGATTAGCATGAGTGAGGTGGCATACATTAAAGTGGCATAGCGTAGAGTCGAGGAAACTGTTATAAATTGGTATGGCGTCTCATACAGTAGGGTGGAGTGCTCTGTCGTTCAGTGTTGGAAACCATTGTAGAGTGGAGTATAGGTTACTGGCAAAGAGGTGAGTGCAAATTTAGATAGTGGAGTGTACTGGGAAAGAGTAGAGTAGAGTCTAGTAGAGTGGCATAGAGTGCAATAGAGTTTTGTACAGTGATGTTAAATAGAGTGGAGGAGAGCTCAATGGAGTAGCTTAGTGTGGGGTAGCTTACAGTGGAGTGCCATAAAGTGGAAGAGCCTAGAGTGGGATAGCTAGACTGGAGTGGCCTACAGTGGCATGATGTAAAGTTTAATAGTGCATAGTGTAGTAGCGTACAGTGGAGTGGCAGAAAAAGTAATAGCGTATAGTGTAATAGCATACAGTGGAGTGGTTGGGACTAGAGTTGTGTACTGTGGTATGGGTGGGGTGAGGTAGAGTGTAATAGCATACAGTGGAGTTGCATACAGAGGGGTAGGGTAGAGTGGAATAGCATACAGTACAGGGGCAAAGATTGAAGTTGTGTATAGTGTAATAGCGTAGAATGAAGAGACGAACAGTGAATAGTGTAGAGTGGAATATAGTGGAGTGGCGTAGGGTAGTGCAGAAGGGAATAGTGTAGAGTAGAACAGCGTACAGTGAAGTGGCAGACAGTGAAGTGGTGTAGACTTGAGTAGTGTACAGTGGAGTGTGGTTGAGTGAAATAACATATAGAGGAGAAGAGTAGTGTCCAATAGACTAGCATTGAATGGAGTGGCGTAGAGTGGAGTGATTTACACTGGAGTGGCATAGAGTGGAGTTGCTCATAGTGGAGTGGCATACAGTGTAATAGTATAGGGCCCGATTCACAGAATGAATTTAAGACTCAATCCTAAACTTACTACTGTTTTGGTATTCACAGATTGCACTTACTACTTTTGGTATTCACAGAAGGAACTTACTACTTTTGGCATTCACAGAGTGCACTTACTACTTTTGGTGTTCACAGAATGAACTTACTCATTTCGGTATTCACAGAAGTTAGGACTCCTAACTTTAGGACTCCTAAATGCCTTCTGTGAATACCGAAAGTCTTAAAATTAGGATTTTTCTCAATTTATTAGTAGTAAAGTTAGGACTCCTAACTTTAGGACTCCTAAATGCCTTCTGTGAATACCGAAAGTCCTAAAATTACGATTTTTCTCAATTTAGTAGTAGTAAAGTTGGGACTACTAACTTTAGGATGCCTAAATGCCTTCTGTGAAAACCGAAAGTCCTCAATTCAGTAGTAGTAAAGTTAACTTTACTACTACTAAATTGAGGACTTTCAGTATTCACAGAAGGCATTTAGGAGTCCTAAAGTTAGGAGTCCTAACTTTACTACTGGCACAAGGATGAACAGATGCATCTGAAAGTCTGATGCATCTGTTGGCCCAAAAATGACACATTGCTGGAGTTGCTCCTGAAAGTGACACAACTACGGCAATGCGCCATAACAGACAGGTGAGTTCCATTCAAAAAGCCCAGCGTCATTCCTTACGCCTGGTCTAAGCAGGCATAGGGAATTTGACTCAATGAAGGCGTAGAGTGACGCAATGAAATGTAAATTTCACTGCGTCAGTTATACATGGCTTTTTGCGTGGGAACGTCCACCTTGCATACATTATACCTCATGCAGGTATAACGTGACACATCTCCCTAGTTGCGTCACTTTGTAAATTAGCTGCATTGTTGAATGTCTGACAAAATATCGATAACACAAATATCGATATACAAAAATATCGGAACAAAAATATTGAAGTCAAAAATATAGGAATCCTATCCCTAACAAGGTAAGTACAAATATATCGAAAATAAAATATAGAATGACAAAAATATCGTTTTTTGTAAAATATCATTTTTTTAATATAATAAAAATGTAATAATAACAAAATAATACTTATAAATGTAATAAACATATTTAAAAATGTACTATAATATTTAAAATTAATACATAATGTAATACAAATTAATATTAATAAATATATACAACATAATATATTTTTCATTAATAATAACTCTAAATTAATTATGTTCATAACTTATAAACAAATACAAATTTAATAAATTACTAATACATTTATTTACATAAAATATTCACATAAATAATAATTAATAACAACATAATACTAATAAAAAAGCAAAATACATTTTAGATAGTGTATGAGTAAAAATTACTATTCCCACTCCAGAGAGTGCGACAGTAGGGAAAGTGTTGGATAGCTTAGCGGTAAAAATTACTATTCCCACTCCAGAGAGTGCAACAGTAGGGAAAGTGTTGGATAGCGTAGGGTTAAAAATTACTATTCCAACTCCAGAGAGTGCAACAGTAGGGAAAGTGTTGGATAGCATAGGGGTAACAATTACTATTCCAACTCCTGAGAGTGCAACAGTAGGGAAAGTGTTGGATAGCGTAGGGGTAAAAATTACTATTCCCACTCCAGAGAGTGCAACAGTAGGGAAAGTGTTGGATAGGGTAGGGGTAACAATTACTATTCCAACTCCAGAGAGTGCAACAGTAGGGAAAGTGTTGGATAGCGTAGGATTAAAAATTACTATTCCAACTCCAGAGAGTGCAACAGCAGGGAAAGTGTTGAATAGCGTAGCGATAACAATTACTATTCCCACTCCAGAAAGTGCAACAGTAGGGAAAGTGTTGGATAGCGTAGGGTTAAAAATTACTATCCCAACTCCAGAGAGTGCAACAGTAGGGAAAGTGTTGGATAGCGTAGGGGTAACAATTACTATTCCAACTCCAGAGAGTGCAACAGTAGGGAAAGTGTTGGATAGCATAGGGGTAAAAATTACTATTCCCACTCCAGAGAGTGCAACAGTAGGGAAAGTGTTGGATAGCGTAGGGGTAACAATTACTATTCCAACTCCAGAGAGTGCAACGGTAGGGAAAGTGTTGGATAGCGTAGGGGTAACAATTACTATTCCAACTCCACAGAGTGCAACGGTAGGGAAAGTGTTGGATAGCGTAGGGGTAACAAATACTATTCCCACTCCAGAGAGTGCAACAGTAGGGAAAGTGTTGGATAGCGTAGGGGTAACAAATACTATTCCCACTCCAGAGAGTGCAACAGTAGGGAAAGGGTTGGATAGCGTAGGGGTAACAATTACTATTCCAACTCCACAGAGTGCAACAGTAGGGAAAGTGTTGGATAGCGTAGGGGTAACAAATAATATTCCCACTCCAGATAGTGCAACAGTAGGGAAAGTGTTTGATAGCGTAGGGGTAACAATTACTATTCTAACTCCAGAGAGTGCAACAGTAGGAAAAGTGTTGGATAGCGTAGGGTTAAAAATTACTATTCCAACTCCAGAGAGTGCAACAGTAGGGAAAGTGTTGGATAGCGTAGGGGTAACAATTACCATTCCAACTCCAGAGAGTGCAACAGTAGGGAAAGTGTTGGATAGCGTAGGGGTAAAAATTACTATTCCCACTCCAGAGAGTGCAACAGTAGGGAAAGTGTTGGATAGCGTAGGGGTAACAATTACTATTCCCACTCCAGAGAGTGCAACAGTAGGGAAAGAGTTGGATAGCGTAAAGGTAACAAATACTATTCCCACTCCAGAGAGTGCAACAGTAGGGAAAGTGTTGGATAGCGTAGGGGTAACAATTACTATTCCAACTCCACAGAGTGCAACAGTAGGAAAAGTGTTGGATAGCGTTGGGGTAACAATTACTATTCCAACTCTAGAGAGTGCAACAGTAGGGAAAGTGTTGGATAGCGTAGGGGTAACAATTACTATTCCCACTCCAGAGAGTGCAACAGTAGGGAAAGTGTTGGATAGCGTAGGGGTTTAAATTACATACTTATAATTTTCTTTTTCTTTTTAATAATACTAATATGATCTATTAAATAAATATAAAACATTTACAATACATATACATAATTATTAAAAACATGATTAGCAAAATATATATAACCTAAAAAAATCATGAAATACATACCATTTTATAATATTTAATTACCAATTAATAAATAATTAACAATTATAAAATTAACTTAACAATTATTTTTAAGTCATTATTACTTAATTATATTAAAATTAGTTCCCACCATATTCCCCTATAAACACACAACCCACAACAGAACACATCTATCAATGAATGAATTATTTTAAATTAATTACCAATTAATTAAATTTATTTACCAATTAATAAAAATTAATGTATGCTTCCTACTAATTAATAATTAATTCTACATAATGAAATTACTTCCCACCCTATTCCCCTATAAACCCATAACCCGCTACAGAACATATTTATCAATTAATCAATTAGTTAACATTAATTAAAAATAATTCTCAATTAATTAATTAACAATTCCTACTAATTAATAATTAATTTAACATAATTAAATTACTTCCCACCCTATTCCCCTATAAACCCATAACCCGCTACAGAATATATTTATCAATTATTCAATTAATTAAAATTATTTAAAAATTATTCTCAATTAATTAATTAATAATTCCTACTAATTAATAATTAATTTAACATAATTAAATTACTTCCCACCCTATTCCCCTATAAACCCACAACCCGCTACAGTACTAAAAGACAATATTTAATTATATCACATTAAAAATAAATAATACAACATAATAAATACAATATAATATACAGAAAATGTATTTAAAAATCGATATTAGTAACATCGAAATTATTTACTTCGATATTACTGACATCGATATTTAAAACTTCGATATTACTAATATCGATATTAAGACTGTCGATATTTCTTACTTTCTATATTATGTCCCATCGATATTTAAACTTCGATATAATTGTATATCGAAATTTAAAACTCGATATTTTGTTTTTGTACCGCATTGTTTGCACCGCTGTTGCATAAAAAATAAATTATGCAATGGCAGCGCAAGGGAGCGCAAGGAAGCGCAAGGGACTTGTAAATCTGCCCCTGGGTATTCTGTGGCTATACATGCCATATTTCTAGGTTCTTAATTAAGAACCTAGGAATATGACACCCCCTTAATTTACAATGTGCATTGGCTCGTGGTTATTGTTGATCTCCCAGGAGGGACCAATGTAACTTTTCATTTACCACCTATCATCAACAGACCCTGCTTCCTAGAAAATTCTACTTCCACCTCCTGGAAGACGGCGTGATTATGGTTGTATCGCCTGGCTACTTTGATTACATCCCTTGTCAACAGTTCAAGTGAGATTATACGGCTAATAGTGGTGCTTTGTGTTCAATAAACTTCAACCACTTCCCAGAGTGTCTTGTGTTTTGTTTTAATGCTCGAGGACTAGGTATCACAATGTTACGCATTACTTATCTACACCTGTCTTGTCGTCTGCTATGAACTTTTGGTATGTATCTTTAAGATGGGTTCCTGGCATTGCTAGTCATTAACAATGTTAAGAAAAACCCCTAAAACTACTCTCTCTTTTAAAATCTTTTTTTCTTCACCTTGATTGTATACTATCGCCACCTACGCCCCCTAACGCTCCCTAAACAAACCTAGGGGCATATTATGAACAACTAGCGAGATTTATCGCTAAATAGGCTTAGCGACAATTTTTCTATTGCCGGATTCTATCGCAGAGATAACGTGCTATTAGCAACGTTTATCTCCAATGTGATAAAATATCCGGCGATAGCGGCTTAATGCGTGAATATCGCTGGAAATCTAGCGATATTCAGGCATTAACGCCAACAGGTTGTTAACCTGAATATCCAACTCCCATTGGATATACAGGTTAAGAAGTGGTCTGAGCAGGCTTTAGTTTGCAGCGATATACGCGCTTAGCGCGAATTTTTTCATCTCTACGCCTGTGTTGATAATAGGCAATAGCGATGTTAGCGACTGCTTTCAGTCGCTAACAAGTTGGGTATGCCCACTTTGCATGTCATTAGCGATAAATATCGCTGACATGCAAAGCGGGCCCCAAACTGCTTGCTAGCACCTAAAAGCTGTCACTAACTGATGTTAGCGACAGCTTATTAATAGGGCGATGAAATTATCGCCGCTTTGAGGCCGAAAACGGCCACAAAGCAGCGATAATTTCATATCGCCTGCCTTGGTAATATGCCCCCTAGGGTTCACCCGGGATACCCCTGCTACCAACAGCATGCATTTCATAGTTAAGGATCAGTAGATTAAATATCTATTATTTCCTTAATACAATTTACAGATTAACTATACTGATCTCCATTTTTCCCAACCGGCAATATACAAATGGCATATACCTAAATTGTTAACTAAATAAACTCAATTCATATTCATACGTTTATAGAGAGAGAAACATTAACCTGCTATAATATACCCTATGCCAAATCCTCCCCTGCCTAAAAATTCAGCCATCTTAAATTATGAGAGTGGCAAACATCCAATTTTCGACATTAGCTCCAGGGGGCTGACAGCTATTAACTAGTTGAAGTGTGCTTACCATACAAGTTCAACAACGTTTCTGTTTCTTGAGCTGAAATCGCAAATCTTGCAGGAATTGCCAATCAGTTTGTTCAGTTTTGTAAAGTGTTTAAAGAAGGTTTATCAGCAGTTACACCACAATTGAGGAGAAACAGATTTATTAAAGCATTTCCGCAATGAGAGATGTTGTTTAGAAAGGGAGATCTGGAGTTATAAAAAAGCCAATCAGGGAACATTATGGGCTCAGTTGGGCTCAGTTGATGCATGCTACAAAAACAAATCACTCAAAAAGATTTTGGAGACTCATTAAAATATTGAGAAAGGTATTGGCGTAGCAAATATTAGCGAGTCTGAGTGGGTTCAGCATTTAAAATCACATTTTAAAGAAAGCTCCTTGGACAAAATGTGCTCGCATCAGCCTTACAAAAATACCATGGCGCCCTGTGTATATATTCCTGGGGAGGTAGAAAAAGTTATCGAAAAATCAAGAGCAGATTTTGTCCCTGGCCCAAATGGACCACCACCGGCTCTTTTTAAGCATTCTTCACCTAAGTGGGCAGCCTTGTCACTGGATAACAACAATCTGGCAAATGAGGTTACCCCAGTAACCTGGAATGGTTCAATAATCCATCCCATTTTAAAGGTGGAAAAGTATCTTCTACCACCAACTACCGTCTAATTGCACTTTTGCATCTGGACCTTAAATTCTTCTCTACTCTACTGTTACACGATCTGGAATCTTGGGCACATGAAAATGGAAGACATCCACCAAATCGAACTGGCTTTATAAGGGGTCAAGGGACGATTACCAACATCATGGTTGTGTGCCTTATATTGAATAGAGCAAAGGCAACTGGTACACAGCTTTATATGTGTTCTTTTATTTCAAGGCAGCCTTTGACTGTGTTCCGCATAATACCCTATGTGCAAAACTCCAGCAATGGGAAATTCCATCTAATCTCCTGCGAGCAATCAATTAGATTAATATATTCTGATACGTGGGTTAAATCAAGATTGGAAATGGTACCCATGTATCAGAGAAAGTTCAAACATGGATGGGCTTTAAGCAAGGCTGTGTGTTAGCACCCCTTTTGTTTAACCTATGTATTGCAGATCTCTCTACAAAGTTGGATGAGCTGACAGCATACGCCCCGAGCCTTGGTGGGCAATAATTGTCAAATATTCTTTATGCAGACAACTTATTACTACTTAGCACTACACAAATAGGCCTTCAAAGGCTTCTTAACTGTCTCGGCGTTTACGCAGATAAGAATGGTCTGGAAGTAAATCCCACATAAAAAAGGAATGTGATCACTTTTAACCGGCGCACAAAAAAGAAAAACTGCGTATGGTACCTTGGCGACAATATTATAAATGAGACATCTACTTATGTATATTTAGGGGTAAAAATAGTTGCAAGAGGAACATTTGTACCACAAAGAAAGGCAATTAAGGGGAAAGCCTAAACAATGAATTATGGGCCATATGTATCAAGGTACCAATTTGCGACTCTGTAATAGCGATTTTTAAGAAATCGCTATTTCAGAATCGCAAATTGGTATGTTTCAAGAAAATCACAATTGTTTAGCGATTTCTTGATATTCCTTATTGCGAATTCGGAAATTGTGAATTCGCAATTAAAGAACACTTTCCCATTCATTTCTATGGGCCAGGAGGCCCATAGGAATAAATAGCAAATTGAGAATAATTTCAAGGGTGCAGGGGTGTCCAAAGGACACCCTGTTGCACCCCTGAAATATGCATGGGTGCACATGTGGCGCACATACATGCCTTAAGGGCATCTATGTGCGTCACATGGCACTTTGAAAAATGCAAAAATGTGCATTTTTCAAGTAATTCACAACTTACCACCAACTAGAAGTTGGTGGTAATTTGTGATTCCTTAAGGGAATTTTGCAATTTTTTTTGGCTACATACATTGCATTTAAGGAATAGCAAATTGTGCGATTCCCTATTTTGCATGCAGATTTAGGTGATACATACCATTTTGCGAAAATGCGTTCGCAAATGCTGAAATTCGGCGAATTTCTGCATTTTCAACGCATTTGGGCATGATACAAAACAGACACTTGCCAGACCTGTGACATTTGTAAAGCTTTGCCACAAACTGCATGCAGCTGCTGATAAGATGCTGGCTAAACAAGTTTGGATTGAAATCAATCTCCAGCGTGGGGAGAGAGTCTACAAGAAATATTTAGAGAATAGCATTGTGCTGTTAGAATTGGAAAATCTTTGGAACACTAACATTTCTGGTCAAGTGTTCAAGAAAATGGTAAACAAGTCCATTAAACTCCAAAGTTGGATTGCAGACAAAGAAAATCTGTAAAAAGTGCTTCCATGGATGGTTGGTATTGAAATCCTATTCAAGCCCAAGAGAATCTTTACTTTTGGAAGCACCCTACCATTTCTGACTTTAAGACTTTGTGAAATACCTACCCTAGATTTTGTTCCAAAATGGAGGAAAGCTGGGGCAGGAGAGAACAAGAGCTGCAGTCTATGTCATCAGGGAGGAGAATCTTTTCAACATGTCATATGTATTTGTCCTGTTTTGGTAAACCAGTGAAAAGGCTTATTAAGACATGAGTTTAACTGCCTAGGAGTCAGAACTTGGAGGAATGCAGTGTTGAAGTCATTGGACCAAAGAAACACAATGCTGAACATCAGGTTAGTACAATTTCTGACTATTTTTAAAACCATAATAGGAGTTTAAGTTTGGTTATGGGAGGTACCGAAGGGGGTGGGCGTTTGGTAAAGTGACCGAATAACTGTTTCACCGGGACCATTGATACGTATGGGACGGGCTGCTAGAGGAATAAATCGGATCTATGACAGAATTTCGACAGACAGAATTTCGACCTACACAAATATCGGCGTAATTATATCGATAGCAAAAATATCGACGCCCTATGTACAACATGGTAAGTACCAAAATATCGAAAAATTAATATCGATGTTAAAAATATCGTTGTTAAATATATCGATTTTTTTGAAATTTAAAATAACATAAAAAAAACTGTAAATAATACTTATTAATTACTTAAACATATTTAAATATATGTAATAATTGTTAAAAAAAATAATAATACATATTTAATAAAAAAATAAAATGATAAATCATATATAATATATAATTACTTAACAATAATTACTATTCCCACTCCAGTGGGTGCAACAGTAGGGAAAACTGACCCTGAACACTAAAAATACCCCTTTACCCAAAAACCTAAAACTGACCCTGAACCCTAAAAATACCCCTTTACCCTTAAACTGAAAACTGACCCTGAACCCTAAAAATACCCCTTTACCAAAGAACTGAAAACTGACCCTGAACCCTAAAAATACCCCTTTACCAAAGAACTGAAAACTGACCCTGAACCCTAAAAATACCCCTTTACCCAAAAACTGAAAACTGACCCTGAACCCTAAAAATACCCCTTTACCAAAGAACTGAAAACTGACCCTGAACCCTAAAAATACCCCTTTACCCAAAAACTGAAAACTGACCCTGAACCCTAAAAATTCCCCTTTACCCAAAAACTGAAAACTGACCCTGAACCCTAAAAATACCCCTTTACCCAAAAACTGAAAACTGACCCTGAACACTAAAAATACCCCTTTACCCAAAAACTGAAAACTGACCCTGAACCCTAAAAATACCCCTTTACCCAAAAACTGAAAACTGACCCTGAACCCTAAAAATACCCCTTTACCCAAAAACTGAAAACTGACCCTGAACCCTAAAAATACCCCTTTACCCAAAAACTGAAAACTGACCCTGAACCCTAAAAATACCCCTTTACCAAAGAACTGAAAACTGACCCTGAACCCTAAAAATACCCCTTTACCCAAAAACTGAAAACTGACCCTGAACCCTAAAAATACCCCTTTACCCAAAAACTGAAAACTGACCCTGAACCCTAAAAATACCCCTTTACCCAAAATTAATTGATATTACAAATAAATTACTTACCACCCTATTCCCCTATAAACCCACAACCCGCTCCAGTAGTAAAACATATAATTTAGTTAAAAATATACATAAATTATCAATTAATTAATCAATTAATCAATTAAAATAAATCATTGCCAATTAATATTTAATTGCAAAATAAATTAATCATTGAAAAATAATTATTTAATTACAAATAAATTACTTCCCACCCTATTCCCCTATAAACCCACAACCCGCTGTGGTAGTAAAACATATAATTTAGTTAAAAATATACATAAATTATCAATTAATTAATCAATTAATCAATTAAAATAAATCATTGCCAATTAATATTTAATTGCAAAATAAATTAATCATTGAAAAATAATTATTTAATTACAAATAAATTACTTCCCACCCTATTCCCCTATAAACCCACAACCCGCTGTGGTAGTAAAACATATTATTTACTTTTATATATTTTTAAATTATAAAAACATATTAAACACATATTATAACAATTAATTTAAATACTTAACTAATATTTCTAACACATATTAGTAAATCGAAATTACTTACATCGATATATACGCTATCGATATTAGTGATTTCGATATTACTTACCTTAGGGTCGATATTCTGGCCATCGATATTCTGGACATCGATATTCTGTCCCATCGATATTAGCAACTCGATATAAGTGTAGGTCGAAATTAAAAACTCGATATTTTGACTGTTTACCGAAT
>NW_028242819.1:0-29947 GCF_964263255.1 Lissotriton vulgaris
AACACTGATGATCCACCTACAAATGTGAACTGACGTTTCAAAAATAAAACATTTGAAAACGGACCATTTCCACATTTCTGAAGCATGACGTAATGGGGGGGTGTTATCTCTTTTGTCGAAAATCAGCCGTTTTGCTCGAACATTAAATGCCTCCAAATGGTATTTAATTAACTTCCCGAGCCCCTGGAAGCATGAAAATCACTTTAAACATGCTAATTTAGCTCTAACACTGATGATCCACCTACAAATGTGAACTGACGTTCAAAAATAAAACATTTGAAAACGGACCATTTCCACATTTCTGAAGCATGACGTAATGGGGGGGTGTTATCTCTTTTGTCGAAAATCAGCCGTTTTGCTCGAACATTAAATGCCTCCAAATGGTATTTAATTAACTTCCCGAGCCCCTGGAAGCATGAAATCACTTTAAACATGCTAATTTTAGCTCTAACACTGATGATCCACCTACAAATGTGAACTGACGTTCAAAAATAAAACATTTGAAAACGGACCATTTTCCACATTTCTGAAGCATGACGTAATGGGGGGTGTTATCTCTTTTGTCGAAAATCAGCCGTTTTTGCTCGAACATTAAATGCCTCCAAATGGTATTTAATTAACTTCCCGAGCCCCTGGAAGCATGAAAATCACTTTAAACATGCTAATTTTAGCTCTAACACTGATGATCCACCTACAAATGTGAACTGACGTTCAAAAATAAAACATTTGAAAACGGACCATTTTCCACATTTCTGAAGCATGACGTAATGGGGGGGTGTTATCTCTTTTGTCGAAAATCAGCCGTTTTTGCTCGAACATTAAATGCCTCCAAATGGTATTTAATTAACTTCCCGAGCCCCTGGAAGCATGAAAATCACTTTAAACATGCTAATTTTAGCTCTAACACTGATGATCCACCTACAAATGTGAACTGACGTTCAAAAATAAAACATTTGAAAACGGACCATTTTCCACATTTCTGAAGCATGACGTAATGGGGGGGTGTTATCTCTTTTGTCGAAAATCAGCCGTTTTTGCTCGAACATTAAATGCCTCCAAATGGTATTTAATTAACTTCCCGGGGTGAAGAAACCCTTTTTGAGAACTCAGAGTGAGTAAATTGGCCATTTTCATGCACTTTTAACCATTCCATAAATCTTGTGTTTTGGGCCCCTGGAAGCATGAAAATCACTTTAAACATGCTAATTTAGCTCTAACACTGATGATCCACCTACAAATGTGAACTGACGTTCAAAAATAAAACATTTGAAAACGGACCATTTTCCACATTTCTGAAGCATGACGTAATGGGGGGGTGTTATCTCTTTTGTCGAAAATCAGCCGTTTTTGCTCGAACATTAAATGCCTCCAAATGGTATTTAATTAACTTCCCGGGGTGAAGAAACCCTTTTTGAGAACTCAGAGTGAGTAAATTGGCCATTTTCATGCACTTTTAACCATTCCATAAATCTTGTGTTTTGGGCCCCTGGAAGCATGAAAATCACTTTAAACATGCTAATTTTAGCTCTAACACTGATGATCCACCTACAAATGTGAACTGACGTTCAAAAATAAAACATTTGAAAACGGACCATTTTCCACATTTCTGAAGCATGACGTAATGGGGGGGGTGTTATCTCTTTTGTCGAAAATCAGCCGTTTTTGCTCGAACATTAAATGCCTCCAAATGGTATTTAATTAACTTCCCGGGGTGAAGAAACCCTTTTTGAGAACTCAGAGTGAGTAAATTGGCCATTTTCATGCACTTTTAACCATTCCATAAATCTTGTGTTTTGGGCCCCTGGAAGCATGAAAATCACTTTAAACATGCTAATTTTAGCTCTAACACTGATGATCCACCTACAAATGTGAACTGACGTTCAAAAATAAAACATTTGAAAACGGACCATTTTCCACATTTCTGAAGCATGACGTAATGGGGGGGTGTTATCTCTTTTGTCGAAAATCAGCCGTTTTTGCTCAAACATTAAATGCCTCCAAATGGTATTTAATTAACTTCCCGAGCCCCTGGAAGCATGAAAATCACTTTAAACATGCTAATTTTAGCTCTAACACTGATGATCCACCTACAAATGTGAACTGACGTTCAAAAATAAAACATTTGAAAACGGACCATTTTCCACATTTCTGAAGCATGACGTAATGGGGGGGTGTTATCTCTTTTGTCGAAAATCAGCCGTTTTTGCTCGAACATTAAATGCCTCCAAATGGTATTTAATTAACTTCCCGAGCCCCTGGAAGCATGAAAATCACTTTAAACATGCTAATTTTAGCTCTAACACTGATGATCCACCTACAAATGTGAACTGACGTTCAAAAATAAAACATTTGAAAACGGACCATTTTCCACATTTCTGAAGCATGACGTAATGGGGGGGTGTTATCTCTTTTGTCGAAAATCAGCCGTTTTTGCTCGAACATTAAATGCCTCCAAATGGTATTTAATTAACTTCCCGGGGTGAAGAAACCCTTTTTGAGAACTCAGAGTGAGTAAATTGGCAATTTTCATGCACTTTTAACCATTCCATAAATCTTGTGTTTTGGGCCCCAAGAAGCATGAAAATCACTTTAAACATGCTAATTTTAGCTCTAACACTGATGATCCACCTACAAATGTGAACTGACGTTCAAAAATAAAACATTTGAAAACGGACCATTTTCCACATTTCTGAAGCATGACGTAATGGGGGGTGTTATCTCTTTTGTCGAAAATCAGCCGTTTTTGCTCGAACATTAAATGCCTCCAAATGGTATTTAATTAACTTCCCGAGCCCCTGGAAGCATGAAAATCACTTTAAACATGCTAATTTTAGCTCTAACACTGATGATCCACCTACAAATGTGAACTGACGTTCAAAAATAAAACATTTGAAAACGGACCATTTTCCACATTTCGGAAGCATGACGTAATGGGGGGGTGTTATCTCTTTTGTCGAAAATCAGCCGTTTTTGCTCGAACATTAAATGCCTCCAAATGGTATTTAATTAACTTCCCGGGGTGAAGAAACCCTTTTTGAGAACTCAGAGTGAGTAAATTGGCCATTTTCATGCACTTTTAACCATTCCATAAATCTTGTGTTTTGGGCCCCTGGAAGCATGAAAATCAGTTTAAACATGCTAATTTTAGCTCTAACACTGATGATCCACCTACAAATGTGAACTGACGTTCAAAAATAAAACATTGAAAACGGACCATTTTCCACATTTCTGAAGCATGACGTAATGGGGGGGTGTTATCTCTTTTGTCGAAAATCAGCCGTTTTTGCTCGAACATTAAATGCCTCCAAATGGTATTTAATTAACTTCCCGAGCCCCTGGAAGCATGAAAATCACTTTAAACATGCTAATTTTAGCTCTAACACTGATGATCCACCTACAAATGTGAACTGACGTTCAAAAATAAAACATTTGAAAACGGACCATTTTCCACATTTCTGAAGCATGACGTAATGGGGGGGTGTTATCTCTTTTGTCGAAAATCAGCCGTTTTTGCTCGAACATTAAATGCCTCCAAATGGTATTTAATTAACTTCCTGAGCCCTGGAAGCATGAAAATCACTTTAAACATGCTAATTTTAGCTCTAACACTGATGATCCACCTACAAATGTGAACTGACGTTCAAAAATAAAACATTTGAAAACGGACCATTTTCCACATTTCTGAAGCATGACGTAATGGGGGGGTGTTATCTCTTTTGTCGAAAATCAGCCGTTTTTGCTCGAACATTAAATGCCTCCAAATGGTATTTAATTAACTTCCCGGGGTGAAGAAACCCTTTTTGAGAACTCAGAGTGAGTAAATTGGCCATTTTCATGCACTTTTAACCATTCCATAAATCTTGTGTTTTGGGCCCCTGGAAGCATGAAAATCACTTTAACATGCTAATTTTAGCTCTAACACTGATGATCCACCTACAAATGTGAACTGACGTTCAAAAATAAAACATTTGAAAACGGACCATTTTCCACATTTCTGAAGCATGACGTAATGGGGGGGTGTTATCTCTTTTGTCGAAAATCAGCCGTTTTTGCTCGAACATTAAATGCCTCCAAATGGTATTTAATTAACTTCCCGAGCCCCTGGAAGCATGAAAATCACTTTAAACATGCTAATTTTAGCTCTAACACTGATGATCCACCTACAAATGTGAACTGACGTTCAAAAATAAAACATTTGAAAACCGACCATTTTCCACATTTCTGAAGCATGACGTAATGGGGGGGTGTTATCTCTTTTGTCGAAAATCAGCCGTTTTTGCTCGAACATTAAATGCCTCCAAATGGTATTTAATTAACTTCCCGAGCCCCTGGAAGCATGAAAATCACTTTAAACATGCTAATTTTAGCTCTAACACTGATGATCCACCTACAAATGTGAACTGACGTTCAAAAATAAAACATTTGAAAACGGACCATTTTCCACATTTCTGAAGCATGACGTAATGGGGGGGTGTTATCTCTTTTGTCGAAAATCAGCCGTTTTTGCTCGAACATTAAATGCCTCCAAATGGTATTTAATTAACTTCCCGAGCCCCTGGAAGCATGAAAATCACTTTAAACATGCTAATTTTAGCTCTAACACTGATGATCCACCTACAAATGTGAACTGACGTTCAAAATAAAACATTTGAAAACGACCATTTTCCACATTTCTGAAGCATGACGTAATGGGGGTGTTATCTCTTTTGTCGAAAATCAGCCGTTTTGCTCGAACATTAAATGCCTCCAAATGGTATTTAATTAACTTCCCGAGCCCCTGGAAGCATGAAAATCACTTTAAACATGCTAATTTTAGCTCTAACACTGATGATCCACCTACAAATGTGAACTGACGTTCAAAAATAAAACATTTGAAAACGACCATTTTCCACATTTCTGAAGCATGACGTAATGGGGGGGGTGTTATCTCTTTTGTCGAAAATCAGCCGTTTTTGCTCGAACATTAAATGCCTCCAAATGGTATTTAATTAACTTCCCGAGCCCCTGGAAGCATGAAAATCACTTTAAACATGCTAATTTTAGCTCTAACACTGATGATCCACCTACAAATGTGAACTGACGTTCAAAAATAAAACATTTG
Organism: Lissotriton vulgaris; assembly: GCF_964263255.1. Taxonomy (NCBI): domain Eukaryota; kingdom Metazoa; phylum Chordata; class Amphibia; order Caudata; family Salamandridae; genus Lissotriton; species Lissotriton vulgaris. The sequence goes on from NW_028242819.1 coordinate 5,102, forward strand.
AAAACGGACCATTTTCCACATTTCTGAAGCATGACGTAATGGGGGGGTGTTATCTCTTTTGTCGAAAATCAGCCGTTTTTGCTCGAACATTAAATGCCTCCAAATGGTATTTAATTAACTTCCCGAGCCCCTGGAAGCATGAAAATCACTTTAAACATGCTAATTTTAGCTTTAACACTGATGATCCACCTACAAATGTGAACTGACGTTCAAAAATAAAACATTTGAAAACGGACCATTTTCCACATTACTGAAGCATGACGTAATGGGGGGGTGTTATCTCTTTTGTCGAAAATCAGCCGTTTTTGCTCGAACATTAAATGCCTCCAAATGGTATTTAATTAACTTCCCGGGGTGAAGAAACCCTTTTTGAGAACTCAGAGTGAGTAAATTGGCCATTTTCATGCACTTTTAACCATTCCATAAATCTTGTGTTTTGGGCCCCTGGAAGCATGAAAATCACTTTAAACATGCTAATTTTAGCTCTAACACTGATGATCCACCTACAAATGTGAAGTGAAGTTCAAAAATAAAACATTTGAAAACGGACCATTTTCCACATTTCTGAAGCATGACGTAATGGGGGGGTGTTATCTCTTTTGTCGAAAATCAGCTGTTTTTGCTCGAACATTAAATGCCTCCAAATGGTATTTAATTAACTTCCCGGGGTGAAGAAACCCTTTTTGAGAACTCAGAGTGAGTAAATTGGCCATTTTCATGCACTTTTAACCATTCCATAAATCTTGTGTTTTGGGCCCCTGGAAGCATGAAAATCACTTTAAACATGCTAATTTTAGCTCTAACACTGATGATCCACCTACAAATGTGAACTGACGTTCAAAAATAAAACATTTGAAAACGGACCATTTTCCACATTTCTGAAGCATGACGTAATGGGGGGGTGTTATCTCTTTTGTCGAAAATCAGCCGTTTTTGCTCGAACATTAAATGCCTCCAAATGGTATTTAATTAACTTCCCGGGGTGAAGAAACCCTTTTTGAGAACTCAGAGTGAGTAAATTGGCCATTTTCATGCACTTTTAACCATTTCATAAATCTTGTGTTTTGGGCCCCTGGTAGCATTAAAATCACTTTAAACATGCTAATTTTAGCTCTAACACTGATGATCCACCTACAAATGTGAACTGACGTTCAAAAATAAAACATTTGAAAACGGACCATTTTCCACATTTCTGAAGCATGACGTAATGGGGGGGTGTTATCTCTTTTGTCGAAAATCAGCCGTTTTTGCTCGAACATTAAATGCCTCCAAATGGTATTTAATTAACTTCCCGGGGTGAAGAAACCCTTTTTGAGAACTCAGAGTGAGTAAATTGGCCATTTTCATGCACTTTTAACCATTCCATAAATCTTGTGTTTTGGGCCCCTGGAAGCATGAAAATCACTTTAAACATGCTAATTTTAGCTCTAACACTGATGATCCACCTACAAATGTGAACTGACGTTCAAAAATAAAACATTTGAAAACGGACCATTTTCCACATTTCTGAAGCATGACGTAATGGGGGGGTGTTATCTCTTTTGTCGAAAATCAGCCGTTTTTGCTCGAACATTAAATGCCTCCAAATGGTATTTAATTAACTTCCCGGGGTGAAGAAACCCTTTTTGAGAACTCAGAGTGAGTAAATTGCCATTTTCATGCACTTTTAACCATTCCATAAATCTTGTGTTTTGGGCCCCTGGAAGCATGAAAATCACTTTAAACATGCTAATTTTAGCTCTAACACTGATGATCCACCTACAAATGTGAACTGACGTTCAAAAATAAAACATTTGAAAACGGACCATTTCCACATTTCTGAAGCATGACGTAATGGGGGGGTGTTATCTCTTTTGTCGAAAATCAGCCGTTTTTGCTCGAACATTAAATGCCTCCAAATGGTATTTAATTAACTTCCCGAGCCCCTGGAAGCATGAAAATCACTTTAAACATGCTAATTTTAGCTCTAACACTGATGATCCACCTACAAATGTGAACTGACGTTCAAAAATAAAACATTTGAAAACGGACCATTTTCCACATTTCTGAAGCATGACGTAATGGGGGGGTGTTATCTCTTTTGTCGAAAATCAGCCGTTTTTGCTCGAACATTAAATGCCTCCAAATGGTATTTAATTAACTTCCCGAGCCCCTGGAAGCATGAAAATCACTTTAAACATGCTAATTTTAGCTCTAACACTGATGATCCACCTACAAATGTGAACTGACGTTCAAAAATAAAACATTTGAAAACGGACCATTTTCCACATTTCTGAAGCATGACGTAATGGGGGGGTGTTATCTCTTTTGTCGAAAATCAGCCGTTTTTGCTCGAACATTAAATGCCTCCAAATGGTATTTAATTAACTTCCCGGGGTGAAGAAACCCTTTTTGAGAACTCAGAGTGAGTAAATTGGCCATTTTCATGCACTTTTAACCATTCCATAAATCTTGTGTTTTGGGCCCCTGGAAGCATGAAAATCACTTTAAACATGCTAATTTTAGCTCTAACACTGATGATCCACCTACAAATGTGAACTGACGTTCAAAAATAAAACATTTGAAAACGGACCATTTTCCACATTTCTGAAGCATGACGTAATGGGGGGGTGTTATCTCTTTTGTCGAAAATCAGCCGTTTTTGCTCGAACATTAAATGCCTCCAAATGGTATTTAATTAACTTCCCGGGGTGAAGAAACCCTTTTTGAGAACTCAGAGTGAGTAAATTGGCCATTTTCATGCACTTTTAACCATTCCATAAATCTTGTGTTTTGGGCCCCTGGAAGCATGAAAATCACTTTAAACATGCTAATTTTAGCTCTAACACTGATGATCCACCTACAAATGTGAACTGACGTTCAAAAATAAAACATTTGAAAACGGACCATTTTCCACATTTCTGAAGCATGACGTAATGGGGGGGTGTTATCTCTTTTGTCGAAAATCAGCCGTTTTTGCTCGAACATTAAATGCCTCCAAATGGTATTTAATTAACTTCCTGGGGTGAAGAAACCCTTTTTGAGAACTCAGAGTGAGTAAATTGGCCATTTTCATGCACTTTTAACCATTCCATAAATCTTGTGTTTTGGGCCCCTGGAAGCATGAAAATCACTTTAAACATGCTAATTTTAGCTCTAACACTGATGATCCACCTACAAATGTGAACTGACGTTCAAAAATAAAACATTTGAAAACGGACCATTTTCCACATTTCTGAAGCATGAAGTAATGGGGGGGTGTTATCTCTTTTGTCGAAAATCAGCCGTTTTTGCTCGAACATTAAATGCCTCCAAATGGTATTTAATTAACTTCCCGAGCCCCTGGAAGCATGAAAATCACTTTAAACATGCTAATTTTAGCTCTAACACTGATGATCCACCTACAAATGTGAACTGACGTTCAAAAATAAAACATTTGAAAACGGACCATTTTCCACATTTCTGAAGCATGACGTAATGGGGGGTGTTATCTCTTTTGTCGAAAATCAGCCGTTTTTGCTCGAACATTAAATGCCTCCAAATGGTATTTAATTAACTTCCCGGGGTGAAGAAACCCTTTTTGAGTACTCAGAGTGAGTAAATTGGCCATTTTCATGCACTTTTAACCATTCCATAAATCTTGTGTTTTGGGCCCCTGGAAGCATGAAAATCACTTTAAACATGCTAATTTTAGCTCTAACACTGATGATCCACCTACAAATGTGAACTGACGTTCAAAAATAAAACATTTGAAAACGGACCATTTTCCACATTTCTGAAGCATGACGTAATGGGGGGGTGTTATCTCTTTTGTCGAAAATCAGCCGTTTTTGCTCGAACATTAAATGCCTCCAAATGGTATTTAATTAACTTCCCGAGCCCCTGGAAGCATGAAAATCACTTTAAACATGCTAATTTTAGCTCTAACACTGATGATCCACCTACAAATGTGAACTGACGTTCAAAAATAAAACATTTGAAAACGGACCATTTTCCACATTTCTGAAGCATGACGTAATGGGGGGGTGTTATCTCTTTTGTCGAAAATCAGCCGTTTTTGCTCGAACATTAAATGCCTCCAAATGGTATTTAATTAACTTCCCGAGCCCCTGGAAGCATGAAAATCACTTTAAACATGCTAATTTTAGCTCTAACACTGATGATCCACCTACAAATGTGAACTGACGTTCAAAAATAAAACATTTGAAAACGGACCATTTTCCACATTTCTGAAGCATGACGTAATGGGGGGGTGTTATCTCTTTTGTCGAAAATCAGCCGTTTTTGCTCGAACATTAAATGCCTCCAAATGGTATTTAATTAACTTCCCGAGCCCCTGGAAGCATGAAAATCACTTTAAACATGCTAATTTTAGCTCTAACACTGATGATCCACCTACAAATGTGAACTGACGTTCAAAAATAAAACATTTGAAAACGGACCATTTTCCACATTTCTGAAGCATGACGTAATGGGGGGGTGTTATCTCTTTTGTCGAAAATCAGCCGTTTTTGCTCGAACATTAAATGCCTCCAAATGGTATTTAATTAACTTCCCGAGCCCCTGGAAGCATGAAAATCACTTTAAACATGCTAATTTTAGCTCTAACACTGATGATCCACCTACAAATGTGAACTGACGTTCAAAAATAAAACATTTGAAAACGGACCATTTTCCACATTTCTGAAGCATGACGTAATGGGGGGGTGTTATCTCTTTTGTCGAAAATCAGCCGTTTTTGCTCGAACATTAAATGCCTCCAAATGGTATTTAATTAACTTCCCGGGGTGAAGAAATCCTTTTTGAGAACTCAGAGTGAGTAAATTGGCCATTTTCATGCACTTTTAACCATTCCATAAATCTTGTGTTTTGGGCCCCTGGAAGCATGAAAATCACTTTAAACATGCTAATTTTAGCTCTAACACTGATGATCCACCTACAAATGTGAACTGACGTTCAAAAATAAAACATTTGAAAACGGACCATTTTCCACATTTCTGAAGCATGACGTAATGGGGGGGTGTTATCTCTTTTGTCGAAAATCAGCCGTTTTTGCTCGAACATTAAATGCCTCCAAATGGTATTTAATTAACTTCCCGAGCCCCTGGAAGCATGAAAATCACTTTAAACATGCTAATTTTAGCTCTAACACTGATGATCCACCTACAAATGTGAACTGACGTTCAAAAATAAAACATTTGAAAACGGACCATTTTCCACATTTCTGAAGCATGACGTAATGGGGGGGTGTTATCTCTTTTGTCGAAAATCAGCCGTTTTTGCTCGAACATTAAATGCCTCCAAATGGTATTTAATTAACTTCCCGGGGTGAAGAAACCCTTTTTGAGAACTCAGAGTGAGTAAATTGGCCATTTTCATGCACTTTTAACCATTCCATAAATCTTGTGTTTTGGGCCCCTGGAAGCATGAAAATCACTTTAAACATGCTAATTTTAGCTTTAACACTGATGATCCACCTACAAATGTGAACTGACGTTCAAAAATAAAACATTTGAAAACGGACCATTTTCCACATTTCTGAAGCATGACGTAATGGGGGGGTGTTATCTCTTTTGTCGAAAATCAGCCGTTTTTGCTCGAACATTAAATGCCTCCAAATGGTATTTAATTAACTTCCCGGGGTGAAGAAACCCTTTTTGAGAACTCAGAGTGAGTAAATTGGCCATTTTCATGCACTTTTAACCATTCCATAAATCTTGTGTTTTGGGCCCCTGGAAGCATGAAAATCACTTTAAACATGCTAATTTTAGCTCTAACACTGATGATCCAACTACAAATGTGAACTGACGTTCAAAAATAAAACATTTGAAAACGGACCATTTTCCACATTTCTGAAGCATGACGTAATGGGGGGGTGTTATCTCTTTTGTCGAAAATCAGCCGTTTTTGCTCGAACATTAAATGCCTCCAAATGGTATTTAATTAACTTCCCGAGCCCCTGGAAGCATGAAAATCACTTTAAACATGCTAATTTTAGCTCTAACACTGATGATCCACCTACAAATGTGAACTGACGTTCAAAAATAAAACATTTGAAAACGGACCATTTTCCACATTTCTGAAGCATGACGTAATGGGGGGGTGTTATCTCTTTTGTCGAAAATCAGCCGTTTTTGCTCGAACATTAAATGCCTCCAAATGGTATTTAATTAACTTCCCGAGCCCCTGGAAGCATGAAAATCACTTTAAACATGCTAATTTTAGCTCTAACACTGATGATCCACCTACAAATGTGAACTGACGTTCAAAAATAAAACATTTGAAAACGGACCATTTTCCACATTTCTGAAGCATGACGTAATGGGGGGGTGTTATCTCTTTTGTCGAAAATCAGCCGTTTTTGCTCGAACATTAAATGCCTCCAAATGGTATTTAATTAACTTCCCGAGCCCCTGGAAGCATGAAAATCACTTTAAACATGCTAATTTTAGCTCTAACACTGATGATCCACCTACAAATGTGAACTGACGTTCAAAAATAAAACATTTGAAAACGGACCATTTTCCACATTTCTGAAGCATGACGTAATGGGGGGGTGTTATCTCTTTTGTCGAAAATCAGCCGTTTTTGCTCGAACATTAAATGCCTCCAAATGGTATTTAATTAACTTCCCGAGCCCCTGGAAGCATGAAAATCACTTTAAACATGCTAATTTTAGCTCTAACACTGATGATCCACCTACAAATGTGAACTGACGTTCAAAAATAAAACATTTGAAAATGGACCATTTTCTACATTTCTGAAGCATGACGTAATGGGGGGGTGTTATCTCTTTTGTCGAAAATCAGCCGTTTTTGCTCGAACATTAAATGCCTCCAAATGGTATTTAATTAACTTCCCGAGCCCCTGGAAGCATGAAAATCACTTTAAACATGCTAATTTTAGCTCTAACACTGATGATCCACCTACAAATGTGAACTGACGTTCAAAAATAAAACATTTGAAAACGGACCATTTTCCACATTTCTGAAGCATGACGTAATGGGGGGGTGTTATCTCTTTTGTCGAAAATCAGCCGTTTTTGCTCGAACATTAAATGCCTCCAAATGGTATTTAATTAACTTCCCGAGCCCCTGGAAGCATGAAAATCACTTTAAACATGCTAATTTTAGCTCTAACACTGATGATCCACCTACAAATGTGAACTGACGTTCAAAAATAAAACATTTGAAAACGGACCATTTTCCACATTTCTGAAGCATGACGTAATGGGGGGGTGTTATCTCTTTTGTCGAAAATCAGCCGTTTTTGCTCGAACATTAAATGCCTCCAAATGGTATTTAATTAACTTCCCAAGCCCCTGGAAGCATGAAAATCACTTTAAACATGCTAATTTTAGCTCTAACACTGATGATCCACCTACAAATGTGAACTGACGTTCAAAAATAAAACATTTGAAAACGGACCATTTTCCACATTTCTGAAGCATGACGTAATGGGGGGGTGTTATCTCTTTTGTCGAAAATCAGCCGTTTTTGCTCGAACATTAAATGCCTCCAAATGGTATTTAATTAACTTCCCGGGGTGAAGAAACCCTTTTTGAGAACTCAGAGTGAGTAAATTGGCCATTTTCATGCACTTTTAACCATTCCATAAATCTTGTGTTTTGGGCCCCTGGAAGCATGAAAATCACTTTAAACATGCTAATTTTAGCTCTAACACTGATGATCCACCTACAAATGTGAACTGACGTTCAAAAATAAAACATTTGAAAACGGACCATTTTCCACATTTCTGAAGCATGACGTAATGGGGGGGTGTTATCTCTTTTGTCGAAAATCAGCCGTTTTTGCTCGAACATTAAATGCCTCCAAATGGTATTTAATTAACTTCCCGAGCCCCTGGAAGCATGAAAATCACTTTAAACATGCTAATTTTAGCTCTAACACTGATGATCCACCTACAAATGTGAACTGACGTTCAAAAATAAAACATTTGAAAACGGACCATTTTCCACATTTCTGAAGCATGACGTAATGGGGGGGTGTTATCTCTTTTGTCGAAAATCAGCCGTTTTTGCTCGAACATTAAATGCCTCCAAATGGTATTTAATTAACTTCCCGAGCTCCTGGAAGCATGAAAATCACTTTAAACATGCTAATTTTAGCTCTAACACTGATGATCCACCTACAAATGTGAACTGACGTTCAAAAATAAAACATTTGAAAACGGACCATTTTCCACATTTCTGAAGCATGACGTAATGGGGGGGTGTTATCTCTTTTGTCGAAAATCAGCCGTTTTTGCTCGAACATTAAATGCCTCCAAATGGTATTTAATTAACTTCCCGGGGTGAAGAAACCCTTTTTGAGAACTCAGAGTGAGTAAATTGGCCATTTTCATGCACTTTTAACCATTCCATAAATCTTGTGTTTTGGGCCCCTGGAAGCATGAAAATCACTTTAAACATGCTAATTTTAGCTCTAACACTGATGATCCACCTACAAATGTGAACTGACGTTCAAAAATAAAACATTTGAAAACGGACCATTTTCCACATTTCTGAAGCATGACGTAATGGGGGGGTGTTATCTCTTTTGTCGAAAATCAGCCGTTTTTGCTCGAACATTAAATGCCTCCAAATGGTATTTAATTAACTTCCCGGGGTGAAGAAACCCTTTTTGAGAACTCAGAGTGAGTAAATTGGCCATTTTCATGCACTTTTAACCATTCCATAAATCTTGTGTTTTGGGCCCCTGGAAGCATGAAAATCACTTTAAACATGCTAATTTTAGCTCTAACACTGATGATCCACCTACAAATGTGAACTGACGTTCAAAAATAAAACATTTGAAAACGGACCATTTTCCACATTTCTGAAGCATGACGTAATGGGGGGGTGTTATTTCTTTTGTCGAAAATCAGCCGTTTTTGCTCGAACATTAAATGCCTCCAAATGGTATTTAATTAACTTCCCGAGCCCCTGGAAGCATGAAAATCACTTTAAACATGCTAATTTTAGCTCTAACACTGATGATCCACCTACAAATGTGAACTGACGTTCAAAAATAAAACATTTGAAAACGGACCATTTTCCACATTTCTGAAGCATGACGTAATGGGGGGGTGTTATCTCTTTTGTCGAAAATCAGCCGTTTTTGCTCGAACATTAAATGCCTCCAAATGGTATTTAATTAACTTCCCGAGCCCCTGGAAGCATGAAAATCACTTTAAACATGCTAATTTTAGCTCTAACACTGATGATCCACCTACAAATGTGAACTGACGTTCAAAAATAAAACATTTGAAAACGGACCATTTTCCACATTTCTGAAGCATGACGTAATGGGGGGGTGTTATCTCTTTTGTCGAAAATCAGCCGTTTTTGCTCGAACATTAAATGCCTCCAAATGGTATTTAATTAACTTCCCGAGCCCCTGGAAGCATGAAAATCACTTTAAACATGCTAATTTTAGCTCTAACACTGATGATCCACCTACAAATGTGAACTGACGTTCAAAAATAAAACATTTGAAAACGGACCATTTTCCACATTTCTGAAGCATGACGTAATGGGGGGTGTTATCTCTTTTGTCGAAAATCAGCCGTTTTTGCTCGAACATTAAATGCCTCCAAATGGTATTTAATTAACTTCCCGAGCCCCTGGAAGCATGAAAATCACTTTAAACATGCTAATTTTAGCTCTAACACTGATGATCCACCTACAAATGTGAACTGACGTTCAAAAATAAAACATTTGAAAACTGACCATTTTCCACATTTCTGAAGCATGACGTAATGGGGGGGTGTTATCTCTTTTGTCGAAAATCAGCCGTTTTTGCTCGAACATTAAATGCCTCCAAATGGTATTTAATTAACTTCCCGGGGTGAAGAAACCCTTTTTGAGAACTCAGAGTGAGTAAATTGGCCATTTTCATGCACTTTTAACCATTCCATAAATCTTGTGTTTTGGGCCCCTGGAAGCATGAAAATGACTTTAAACATGCTAATTTTAGCTCTAACACTGATGATCCACCTACAAATGTGAACTGACGTTCAAAAATAAAACATTTGAAAACGGACCATTTTCCACATTTCTGAAGCATGACGTAATGGGGGGGTGTTATCTCTTTTGTCGAAAATCAGCCGTTTTTGCTCGAACATTAAATGCCTCCAAATGGTATTTAATTAACTTCCCGAGCCCCTGGAAGCATGAAAATCACTTTAAACATGCTAATTTTAGCTCTAACACTGATGATCCACCTACAAATGTGAACTGACGTTCAAAAATAAAACATTTGAAAACGGACCATTTTCCACATTTCTGAAGCATGACGTAATGGGGGGGTGTTATCTCTTTTGTCGAAAATCAGCCGTTTTTGCTCGAACATTAAATGCCTCCAAATGGTATTTAATTAACTTCCCGGGGTGAAGAAACCCTTTTTGAGAACTCAGAGTGAGTAAATTGGCCATTTTCATGCACTTTTAACCATTCCATAAATCTTGTGTTTTGGGCCCCTGGAAGCATGAAAATCACTTTAAACATGCTAATTTTAGCTCTAACACTGATGATCCACCTACAAATGTGAACTGACGTTCAAAAATAAAACATTTGAAAACGGACCATTTTCCACATTTCTGAAGCATGACGTAATGGGGGGGTGTTATCTCTTTTGTCGAAAATCAGCCGTTTTTGCTCGAACATTAAATGCCTCCAAATGGTATTTAATTAACTTCCCGGGGTGAAGAAACCCTTTTTGAGAACTCAGAGTGAGTAAATTGGCCATTTTCATGCACTTTTAACCATTCCATAAATCTTGTGTTTTGGGCCCCTGGAAGCATGAAAATCACTTTAAACATGCTAATTTTAGCTCTAACACTGATGATCCACCTACAAATGTGAACTGACGTTCAAAAATAAAACATTTGAAAACGGACCATTTTCCACATTTCTGAAGCATGACGTAATGGGGGGTGTTATCTCTTTTGTCGAAAATCAGCCGTTTTTGCTTGAACATTAAATGCCTCCAAATGGTATTTAATTAACTTCCCGAGCCCCTGGAAGCATGAAAATCACTTTAAACATGCTAATTTTAGCTCTAACACTGATGATCCACCTACAAATGTGAACTGACGTTCAAAAATAAAACATTTGAAAACGGACCATTTTCCACATTTCTGAAGCATGACGTGATGGGGGGGTGTTATCTCTTTTGTCGAAAATCAGCCGTTTTTGCTCGAACATTAAATGCCTCCAAATGGTATTTAATTAACTTCCCGGGGTGAAGAAACCCTTTTTGAGAACTCAGAGTGAGTAAATTGGCCATTTTCATGCACTTTTAACCATTCCATAAATCTTGTGTTTTGGGCCCCTGGAAGCATGAAAATCACTTTAAACATGCTAATTTTAGCTCTAACACTGATGATCCACCTACAAATGTGAACTGACGTTCAAAAATAAAACATTTGAAAACGGACCATTTTCCACATTTCTGAAGCATGACGTAATGGGGGGGTGTTATCTCTTTTGTCGAAAATCAGCCGTTTTTGCTCGAACATTAAATGCCTCCAAATGGTATTTAATTAACTTCCCGAGCCCCTGGAAGCATGAAAATCACTTTAAACATGCTAATTTTAGCTCTAACACTGATGATCCACCTACAAATGTGAACTGACGTTCAAAAATAAAACATTTGAAAACGGACCATTTTCCACATTTCTGAAGCATGACGTAATGGGGGGGTGTTATCTCTTTTGTCGAAAATCAGCCGTTTTTGCTCGAACATTAAATGCCTCCAAATGGTATTTAATTAACTTCCCGAGCCCCTGGAAGCATGAAAATCACTTTAAACATGCTAATTTTAGCTCTAACACTGATGATCCACCTACAAATGTGAACTGACGTTCAAAAATAAAACATTTGAAAACGGACCATTTTTCACATTTCTGAAGCATGACGTAATGGGGGGGTGTTATCTCTTTTGTCGAAAATCAGCCGTTTTTGCTCGAACATTAAATGCCTCCAAATGGTATTTAATTAACTTCCCGAGCCCCTGGAAGCATGAAAATCACTTTAAACATGCTAATTTTAGCTCTAACACTGATGATCCACCTACAAATGTGAACTGACGTTCAAAAATAAAACATTTGAAAACGGACCATTTTCCACATTTCTGAAGCATGACGTAATGGGGGGGTGTTATCTCTTTTGTCGAAAATCATCCGTTTTTGCTCGAACATTAAATGCCTCCAAATGGTATTTAATTAACTTCCCGGGGTGAAGAAACCCTTTTTGAGAACTCAGAGTGAGTAAATTGGCCATTTTCATGCACTTTTAACCATTCCATAAATCTTGTGTTTTGGGCCCCTGGAAGCATGAAAATCACTTTAAACATGCTAATTTTAGCTCTAACACTGATGATCCACCTACAAATGTGAACTGACGTTCAAAAATAAAACATTTGAAAACTGACCATTTTCCACATTTCTGAAGCATGACGTAATGGGGGGGTGTTATCTCTTTTGTCGAAAATCAGCCGTTTTTGCTCTAACATTAAATGCCTCCAAATGGTATTTAATTAACTTCCCGGGGTGAAGAAACCCTTTTTGAGAACTCAGAGTGAGTAAATTGGCCATTTTCATGCACTTTTAACCATTCCATAAATCTTGTGTTTTGGGCCCCTGGAAGCATGAAAATCACTTTAAACAGGCTAATTTTAGCTCTAACACTGATGATCCACCTACAAATGTGAACTGACGTTCAAAAATAAAACATTTGAAAACGGACCATTTTCCACATTTCTGAAGCATGACGTAATGGGGGGGTGTTATCTCTTTTGTCGAAAATCAGCCGTTTTTGCTCTAACATTAAATGCCTCCAAATGGTATTTAATTAACTTCCCGAGCCCCTGGAAGCATGAAAATCACTTTAAACATGCTAATTTTAGCTCTAACACTGATGATCCACCTACAAATGTGAACTGACGTTCAAAAATAAAACATTTGAAAACGGACCATTTTCCACATTTCTGAAGCATGACGTAATGGGGGGGTGTTATCTCTTTTGTCGAAAATCAGCCGTTTTTGCTCTAACATTAAATGCCTCCAAATGGTATTTAATTAACTTCCCGGGGTGAAGAAACCCTTTTTGAGAACTCAGAGTGAGTAAATTGGCCATTTTCATGCACTTTTAACCATTCCATAAATCTTGTGTTTTGGGCCCCTGGAAGCATGAAAATCACTTTAAACATGCTAATTTTAGCTCTAACACTGATGATCCACCTACAAATGTGAACTGACGTTCAAAAATAAAACATTTGAAAACGGACCATTTTCCACATTTCTGAAGCATGACGTAATGGGGGGGTGTTATCTCTTTTGTCGAAAATCAGACGTTTTTGCTCTAACATTAAATGCCTCCAAATGGTATTTAATTAACTTCCCGAGCCCCTGGAAGCATGAAAATCACTTTAAACATGCTAATTTTAGCTCTAACACTGATGATCCACCTACAAATGTGAACTGACGTTCAAAAATAAAACATTTGAAAACGGACCATTTTCCACATTTCTGAAGCATGACGTAATGGGGGGGGTGTTATCTCTTTTGTCGAAAATCAGCCGTTTTTGCTCGAACATTAAATGCCTCCAAATGGTATTTAATTAACTTCCCGGGGTGAAGAAACCCTTTTTGAGAACTCAGAGTGAGTAAATTGGCCATTTTCATGCACTTTTAACCATTCCATAAATCTTGTGTTTTGGGCCCCTGGAAGCATGAAAATCACTTTAAACATGCTAATTTTAGCTCTAACACTGATGATCCACCTACAAATGTGAACTGACGTTCAAAAATAAAACATTTGAAAACGGACCATTTTCCACATTTCTGAAGCATGACGTAATGGGGGGGTGTTATCTCTTTTGTCGAAAATCAGCCGTTTTTGCTCTAACATTAAATGCCTCCAAATGGTATTTAATTAACTTCCCGGGGTGAAGAAACCCTTTTTGAGAACTCAGAGTGAGTAAATTGGCCATTTTCATGCACTTTTAACCATTCCATAAATCTTGTGTTTTGGGCCCCTGGAAGCATGAAAATCACTTTAAACATGCTAATTTTAGCTCTAACACTGATGATCCACCTACAAATGTGAACTGACGTTCAAAAATAAAACATTTGAAAACGGACCATTTTCCACATTTCTGAAGCATGACGTAATGGGGGGGTGTTATCTCTTTTGTCGAAAATCAGCCGTTTTTGCTCTAACATTAAATGCCTCCAAATGGTATTTAATTAACTTCCCGAGCCCCTGGAAGCATGAAAATCACTTTAAACATGCTAATTTTAGCTCTAACACTGATGATCCACCTACAAATGTGAACTGACGTTCAAAAATAAAACATTTGAAAACGGACCATTTTCCACATTTCTGTAGCATGACGTAATGGGGGGGTGTTATCTCTTTTGTCGAAAATCAGCCGTTTTTGCTCGAACATTAAATGCCTCCAAATGGTATTTAATTAACTTCCCGGGGTGAAGAAACCCTTTTTGAGAACTCAGAGTGAGTAAATTGGCCATTTTCATGCACTTTTAACCATTCCATAAATCTTGTGTTTTGGGCCCCTGGAAGCATGAAAATCACTTTAAACATGCTAATTTTAGCTCTAACACTGATGATCCACCTACAAATGTGAACTGACGTTCAAAAATAAAACATTTGAAAATGGACCATTTTCCACATTTCTGAAGCATGACGTAATGGGGGGGTGTTATCTCTTTTGTCGAAAATCAGCCGTTTTTGCTCGAACATTAAATGCCTCCAAATGGTATTTAATTAACTTCCCGAGCCCCTGGAAGCATGAAAATCACTTTAAACATGCTAATTTTAGCTCTAACACTGATGATCCACCTACAAATGTGAACTGACGTTCAAAAATAAAACATTTGAAAACGGACCATTTTCCACATTTCTGAAGCATGACGTAATGGGGGGGTGTTATCTCTTTTGTCGAAAATCAGCCATTTTTGCTCGAACATTAAATGCCTCCAAATGGTATTTAATTAACTTCCCGAGCCCCTGGAAGCATGAAAATCACTTTAAACATGCTAATTTTAGCTCTAACACTGATGATCCACCTAAAAATGTGAACTGACGTTCAAAAATAAAACATTTGAAAACGGACCATTTTCCACATTTCTGAAGCATGACGTAATGGGGGGGTGTTATCTCTTTTGTCGAAAATCAGCCGTTTTTGCTCGAACATTAAATGCCTCCAAATGGTATTTAATTAACTTCCCGGGGTGAAGAAACCCTTTTTGAGAACTCAGAGTGAGTAAATTGGCCATTTTCATGCACTTTTAACCATTCCATAAATCTTGTGTTTTGGGCCCCTGGAAGCATGAAAATCACTTTAAACATGCTAATTTTAGCTCTAACACTGATGATCCACCTACAAATTTGAACTGACGTTCAAAAATAAAACATTTGAAAACGGACCATTTTCCACATTTCTGAAGCATGACGTAATGGGGGGGTGTTATCTCTTTTGTCGAAAATCAGCCGTTTTTGCTCGAACATTAAATGCCTCCAAATGGTATTTAATTAACTTCCCGAGCCCCTGGAAGCATGAAAATCACTTTAAACATGCTAATTTTAGCTCTAACACTGATGATCCACCTACAAATGTGAACTGACGTTCAAAAATAAAACATTTGAAAACGGACCATTTTCTACATTTCTGAAGCATGACGTAATGGGGGGGTGTTATCTCTTTTGTCGAAAATCAGCCGTTTTTGCTCGAACATTAAATGCCTCCAAATGGTATTTAATTAACTTCCCGGGGTGAAGAAACCCTTTTTGAGAACTCAGAGTGAGTAAATTGGCCATTTTCATGCACTTTTAACCATTCCATAAATCTTGTGTTTTGGGCCCCTGGAAGCATGAAAATAACTTTAAACATGCTAATTTTAGCTCTAACACTGATGATCCACCTACAAATGTGAACTGACGTTCAAAAATAAAACATTTGAAAACGGACCATTTTCCACATTTCTGAAGCATGACGTAATGGGGGGGTGTTATCTCTTTTGTCGAAAATCAGCCGTTTTTGCTCGAACATTAAATGCCTCCAAATGGTATTTAATTAACTTCCCGAGCCCCTGGAAGCATGAAAATCACTTTAAACATGCTAATTTTAGCTCTAACACTGATGATCCACCTACAAATGTGAACTGACGTTCAAAAATAAAACATTTGAAAACGGACCATTTTCCACATTTCTGAAGCATGACGTAATGGGGGGGTGTTATCTCTTTTGTCGAAAATCAGCCGTTTTTGCTCGAACATTAAATGCCTCCAAATGGTATTTAATTAACTTCCCGGGGTGAAGAAACCCTTTTTGAGAACTCAGAGTGAGTAAATTGGCCATTTTCATGCACTTTTAACCATTCCATAAATCTTGTGTTTTGGGCCCCTGGAAGCATGAAAATCACTTTAAACATGCTAATTTTAGCTCTAACACTGATGATCCACCTACAAATGTGAACTGACGTTCAAAATTAAAACATTTGAAAACGGACCATTTTCCACATTTCTGAAGCATGATGTAATGGGGGGGTGTTATCTCTTTTGTCGAAAATCAGCCGTTTTTGCTCGAACATTAAATGCCTCCAAATGGTATTTAATTAACTTCCCGGGGTGAAGAAACCCTTTTTGAGAACTCAGAGTGAGTAAATTGGCCATTTTCATGCACTTTTAACCATTCCATAAATCTTGTGTTTTGGGCCCCTGGAAGCATGAAAATCACTTTAAACATGCTAATTTTAGCTCTAACACTGATGATCCACCTACAAATGTGAACTGACGTTCAAAAATAAAACATTTGAAAACGGACCATTTTCCACATTTCTGAAGCATGACGTAATGGGGGGGTGTTATCTCTTTTGTCGAAAATCAGCCGTTTTTGCTCGAACATTAAATGCCTCCAAATGGTATTTAATTAACTTCCCGAGCCCCTGGAAGCATGAAAATCACTTTAAACATGCTAATTTTAGCTCTAACACTGATGATCCACCTACAAATGTGAACTGACGTTCAAAAATAAAACATTTGAAAACGGACCATTTTCCACATTTCTGAAGCATGACGTAATGGGGGGGGTGTTATCTCTTTTGTCGAAAATCAGCCGTTTTTGCTCGAACATTAAATGCCTCCAAATGGTATTTAATTAACTTCCCGAGCCCCTGGAAGCATGAAAATCACTTTAAACATGCTAATTTTAGCTCTAACACTGATGATCCACCTACAAATGTGAACTGACGTTCAAAAATAAAACATTTGAAAACGGACCATTTTCCACATTTCTGAAGCATGACGTAATGGGGGGGTGTTATCTCTTTTGTCGAAAATCAGCCGTTTTTGCTCGAACATTAAATGCCTCCAAATGGTATTTAATTAACTTCCCGAGCCCCTGGAAGCATGAAAATCACTTTAAACATGCTAATTTTAGCTCTAACACTGATGATCCACCTACAAATGTGAACTGACGTTCAAAAATAAAACATTTGAAAACGGACCATTTTCCACATTTCTGAAGCATGACGTAATGGGGGGGTGTTATCTCTTTTGTCGAAAATCAGCCGTTTTTGCTCGAACATTAAATGCCTCCAAATGGTATTTAATTAACTTCCCGGGGTGAAGAAACCCTTTTTGAGAACTCAGAGTGAGTAAATTGGCCATTTTCATGCACTTTTAACCATTCCATAAATCTTGTGTTTTGGGCCCCTGGAAGCATGAAAATCACTTTAAACATGCTAATTTTAGCTCTAACACTGATGATCCACCTACAAATGTGAACTGACGTTCAAAAATAAAACATTTGAAAACGGACCATTTTCCACATTTCTGAAGCATGACGTAATGGGGGGGTGTTATCTCTTTTGTCGAAAATCAGCCGTTTTTGCTCGTACATTAAATGCCTCCAAATGGTATTTAATTAACTTCCCGGGGTGAAGAAACCCTTTTTGAGAACTCAGAGTGAGTAAATTGGCCATTTTCATGCACTTTTAACCATTCCATAAATCTTGTGTTTTGGGCCCCTGGAAGCATGAAAATCACTTTAAACATGCTAATTTTAGCTCTAACACTGATGATCCACCTACAAATGTGAACTGACGTTCAAAAATAAAACTTTTGAAAACGGACCATTTTCCACATTTCTGAAGCATGACGTAATGGGGGGGTGTTATCTCTTTTTTCGAAAATCAGCCGTTTTTGCTCGAACATTAAATGCCTCCAAATGGTTTTTAATTAACTTCCTGAGCCCCTGGAAGCATGAAAATCACTTTAAACATGCTAATTTTAGCTCTAACACTGATGATCCACCTACAAATGTGAACTGACGTTCAAAAATAAAACATTTGAAAACGGACCATTTTCCACATTTCTGAAGCATGACGTAATGGGGGGGTGTTATCTCTTTTGTTGAAAATCAGCCGTTTTTGCTCGAACATTAAATGCCTCCAAATGGTATTTAATTAACTTCCCGGGGTGAAGAAACCCTTTTTGAGAACTCAGAGTGAGTAAATTGGCCATTTTCATGCACTTTTAACCATTCCATAAATCTTGTGTTTTGGGCCCCTGGAAGCATCAAAATCACTTTAAACATGCTAATTTTAGCTCTAACACTGATGATCCACCTACAAATGTGAACTGACGTTCAAAAATAAAACATTTGAAAACGGACCATTTTCCACATTTCTGAAGCATGACGTAATGGGGGGGTGTTATCTCTTTTGTCGAAAATCAGCCGTTTTTGCTCGAACATTAAATGCCTCCAAATGGTATTTAATTAACTTCCCGAGCCCCTGGAAGCATGAAAATCACTTTAAACATGCTAATTTTAGCTCTAACACTGATGATCCACCTACAAATGTGAACTGACGTTCAAAAATAAAACATTTGAAAACGGACCATTTTCCACATTTCTGAAGCATGACGTAATGGGGGGTGTTATCTCTTTTGTCGAAAATCAGCCGTTTTTGCTCGAACATTAAATGCCTCCAAATGGTATTTAATTAACTTCCCGAGCCCCTGGAAGCATGAAAATCACTTTAAACATGCTAATTTTAGCTCTAACACTGATGATCCACCTACAAATGTGAACTGACGTTCAAAAATAAAACATTTGAAAACGGACCATTTTCCACATTTCTGAAGCATGACGTAATGGGGGGGTGTTATCTCTTTTGTCGAAAATCAGCCGTTTTTGCTCGAACATTAAATGCCTCCAAATGGTATTTAATTAACTTCCCGAGCCCCTGGAAGCATGAAAATCACTTTAAACATGCTAATTTTAGCTCTAACACTGATGATCCACCTACAAATGTGAACTGACGTTCAAAAATAAAACATTTGAAAACGGACCATTTTCCACATTTCTGAAGCATGACGTAATGGGGGGGTGTTATCTCTTTTGTCGAAAATCAGCCGTTTTTGCTCGAACATTAAATGCCTCCAAATGGTATTTAATTAACTTCCCGAGCCCCTGGAAGCATGAAAATCACTTTAAACATGCTAATTTTAGCTCTAACACTGATGATCCACCTACAAATGTGAACTGACGTTCAAAAATAAAACATTTGAAAACGGACCATTTTCCACATTTCTGAAGCATGACGTAATGGGGGGGTGTTATCTCTTTTGTCGAAAATCAGCCGTTTTTGCTCGAACATTAAATGCCTCCAAATGGTATTTAATTAACTTCCCGGGGTGAAGAAACCCTTTTTGAGAACTCAGAGTGAGTAAATTGGCCATTTTCATGCACTTTTAACCATTCCATAAATCTTGTGTTTTGGGCCCCTGGAAGCATGAAAATCACTTTAAACATGCTAATTTTAGCTCTAACACTGATGATCCACCTACAAATGTGAACTGACGTTCAAAAATAAAACATTTGAAAACGGACCATTTTCCACATTTCTGAAGCATGACGTAATGGGGGGGTGTTATCTCTTTTGTCGAAAATCAGCCGTTTTTGCTCGAACATTAAATGCCTCCAAATGGTATTTAATTAACTTCCCGAGCCCCTGGAAGCATGAAAATCACTTTAAACATGCTAATTTTAGCTCTAACACTGATGATCCACCTACAAATGTGAACTGATGTTCAAAAATAAAACATTTGAAAACGGACCATTTTCCACATTTCTGAAGCATGACGTAATGGGGGGGTGTTATCTCTTTTGTTGAAAATCAGCCGTTTTTGCTCGAACATTAAATGCCTCCAAATGGTATTTAATTAACTTCCCGGGGTGAAGAAACCCTTTTTGAGAACTCAGAGTGAGTAAATTGGCCATTTTCATTCACTTTTAACCATTCCATAAATCTTGTGTTTTGGGCCCCTGGAAGCATGAAAATCACTTTAAACATGCTAATTTTAGCTCTAACACTGATGATCCACCTACAAATGTGAACTGACGTTCAAAAATAAAACATTTGAAAATGGACCATTTTCCACATTTCTGAAGCATGACGTAATGGGGGGGGTGTTATCTCTTTTGTCGAAAATCAGCCGTTTTTGCTCGAACATTAAATGCCTCCAAATGGTATTTAATTAACTTCCCGAGCCCCTGGAAGCATGAAAATCACTTTAAACATGCTAATTTTAGCTCTAACACTGATGATCCACCTACAAATGTGAACTGACGTTCAAAAATAAAACATTTGAAAACGGACCATTTTCCACATTTCTGAAGCATGACGTAATGGGGGGGTGTGAGCTCTTTTGTCGAAAATCAGCCGTTTTTGCTCGAACATTAAATGCCTCCAAATGGTATTTAATTAACTTCCCGAGCCCCTGGAAGCATGAAAATCACTTTAAACATGCTAATTTTAGCTCTAACACTGATGATCCACTTACAAATGTGAACTGACGTTCAAAAATAAAACATTTGAAAACGGACCATTTTCCACATTTCTGAAGCATGACGTAATGGGGGGGTGTTATCTCTTTTGTCGAAAATCAGCCGTTTTTGCTCGAACATTAAATGCCTCCAAATGGTATTTAATTAACTTCCCGAGCCCCTGGAAGCATGAAAATCACTTTAAACATGCTAATTTTAGCTCTAACACTGATGATCCACCTACAAATGTGAACTGACGTTCAAAAATAAAACATTTGAAAACGGACCATTTTCCACATTTCTGAAGCATGACGTAATGGGGGGGTGTTATCTCTTTTGTCGAAAATCAGCCGTTTTTGCTCGAACATTAAATGCCTCCAAATGGTATTTAATTAACTTCCCGGGGTGAAGAAACCCTTTTTGAGAACTCAGAGTGAGTAAATTGGCCATTTTCATGCACTTTTAACCATTCCATAAATCTTGTGTTTTGGGCCCCTGGAAGCATGAAAATCACTTTAAACATGCTAATTTTAGCTCTAACACTGATGATCCACCTACAAATGTGAACTGACGTTCAAAAATAAAACATTTGAAAACGGACCATTTTCCACATTTCTGAAGCATGACGTAATGGGGGGGTGTTATCTCTTTTGTCGAAAATCAGCCGTTTTTGCTCGAACATTAAATGCCTCCAAATGGTATTTAATTAACTTCCCGGGGTGAAGAAACCCTTTTTGAGAACTCAGAGTGAGTAAATTGGCCATTTTCATGCACTTTTAACCATTCCATAAATCTTGTGTTTTGGGCCCCTGGAAGCATGAAAATCACTTTAAACATGCTAATTTTAGCTCTAACACTGATGATCCACCTACAAATGTGAACTGACGTTCAAAAATAAAACATTTGAAAACGGACCATTTTCCACATTTCTGAAGCATGACGTAATGGGGGGGTGTTATCTCTTTTGTCGAAAATCAGCCGTTTTTGCTCGAACATTAAATGCCTCCAAATGGTATTTAATTAACTTCCCGAGCCCCTGGAAGCATGAAAATCACTTTAAACATGCTAATTTTAGCTCTAACACTGATGATCCACCTACAAATGTGAACTGACGTTCAAAAATAAAACATTTGAAAACGGACCATTTTCCACATTTCTGAAGCATGACGTAATGGGGGGGTGTTATCTCTTTTGTCGAAAATCAGCTGTTTTTGCTCTAACATTAAATGCCTCCAAATGGTATTTAATTAACTTCCCGAGCCCCTGGAAGCATGAACATCACTTTAAACATGCTAATTTTAGCTCTAACACTGATGATCCACCTACAAATGTGAACTGACGTTCAAAAATAAAACATTTGAAAACGGACCATTTTCCAC
Source organism: Lissotriton vulgaris (assembly GCF_964263255.1). Lineage (NCBI taxonomy): Eukaryota > Metazoa > Chordata > Amphibia > Caudata > Salamandridae > Lissotriton > Lissotriton vulgaris. Next base: position 27,318 of record NW_028242819.1, read on the forward strand.
ATTTCTGAAGCATGACGTAATGGGGGGGTGTTATCTCTTTTGTCGAAAATCAGCCGTTTTTGCTCGAACATTAAATGCCTCCAAATGGTATTTAATTAACTTCCCGGGGTGAAGAAACCCTTTTTGAGAACTCAGAGTGAGTAAATTGGCCATTTTCATGCACTTTTAACCATTCCATAAATCTTGTGTTTTGGGCCCCTGGAAGCATGAAAGTCACTTTAAACATGCTAATTTTAGCTCTAACACTGATGATCCACCTACAAATGTGAACTGACGTTCAAAAATAAAACATTTGAAAACGGACCATTTTCCACATTTCTGAAGCATGACGTAATGGGGGGGTGTTATCTCTTTTGTCGAAAATCAGCCGTTTTTGCTCGAACATTAAATGCCTCCAAATGGTATTTAATTAACTTCCCGAGCCCCTGGAAGCATGAAAATCACTTTAAACATGCTAATTTTAGCTCTAACACTGATGATCCACCTACAAATGTGAACTGACGTTCAAAAATAAAACATTTGAAAACGGACCATTTTCCACATTTCTGAAGCATGACGTAATGGGGGGGTGTTATCTCTTTTGTCGAAAATCAGCCGTTTTTGCTCGAACATTAAATGCCTCCAAATGGTATTTAATTAACTTCCCGAGCCCCTGGAAGCATGAAAATCACTTTAAACATGCTAATTTTAGCTCTAACACTGATGATCCACCTACAAATGTGAACTGACGTTCAAAAATAAAACATTTGAAAACAGACCATTTTCCACATTTCTGAAGCATGACGTAATGGGGGGGTGTTATCTCTTTTGTCGAAAATCAGCCGTTTTTGCTCGAACATTAAATGCCTCCAAATGGTATTTAATTAACTTCCCGGGGTGAAGAAACCCTTTTTGAGAACTCAGAGTGAGTAAATTGGCCATTTTCATGCACTTTTAACCATTCCATAAATCTTGTGTTTTGGGCCCCTGGAAGCATGAAAATCACTTTAAACATGCTAATTTTAGCTCTAACACTGATGATCCACCTACAAATGTGAACTGACGTTCAAAAATAAAACATTTGAAAACGGACCATTTTCCACATTTCTGAAGCATGACGTAATGGGGGGGTGTTATCTCTTTTGTCGAAAATCAGCCGTTTTTGCTCGAACATTAAATGCCTCCAAATGGTATTTAATTAACTTCCCGAGCCCCTGGAAGCATGAAAATCACTTTAAACATGCTAATTTTAGCTCTAACACTGATGATCCACCTACAAATGTGAACTGACGTTCAAAAATAAAACATTTGAAAACGGACCATTTTCCACATTTCTGAAGCATGACGTAATGGGGGGGTGTTATCTCTTTTGTCGAAAATCAGCCGTTTTTGCTCGAACATTAAATGCCTCCAAATGGTATTTAATTAACTTCCCGAGCCCCTGGAAGCATGAAAATCACTTTAAACATGCTAATTTTAGCTCTAACACTGATGATCCACCTACAAATGTGAACTGACGTTCAAAAATAAAACATTTGAAAACGGACCATTTTCCACATTTCTGAAGCATGACGTAATGGGGGGGTGTTATCTCTTTTGTCGAAAATCAGCCGTTTTTGCTCGAACATTAAATGCCTCCAAATGGTATTTAATTAACTTCCCGGGGTGAAGAAACCCTTTTTGAGAACTCAGAGTGAGTAAATTGGCCATTTTCATGCACTTTTAACCATTCCATAAATCTTGTGTTTTGGGCCCCTGGAAGCATGAAAATCACTTTAAACATGCTAATTTTAGCTCTAACACTGATGATCCACCTACAAATGTGAACTGACGTTCAAAAATAAAACATTTGAAAACGGACCATTTTCCACATTTCTGAAGCATGACGTAATGGGGGGGTGTTATCTCTTTTGTCGAAAATCAGCCGTTTTTGCTCGAACATTAAATGCCTCCAAATGGTATTTAATTAACTTCCCGGGGTGAAGAAACCCTTTTTGAGAACTCAGAGTGAGTAAATTGGCCATTTTCATGCACTTTTAACCATTCCATAAATCTTGTGTTTTGGGCCCCTGGAAGCATGAAAATCACTTTAAACATGCTAATTTTAGCTCTAACACTGATGATCCACCTACAAATGTGAACTGACGTTCAAAAATAAAACATTTGAAAACGGACCATTTTCCACATTTCTGAAGCATGACGTAATGGGGGGGTGTTATCTCTTTTGTCGAAAATCAGCCGTTTTTGCTCGAACATTAAATGCCTCCAAATGGTATTTAATTAACTTCCCGAGCCCCTGGAAGCATGAAAATCACTTTAAACATGCTAATTTTAGCTCTAACACTGATGATCCACCTACAAATGTGAACTGACGTTCAAAAATAAAACATTTGAAAACGGACCATTTTCCACATTTCTGAAGCATGACGTAATGGGGGGGTGTTATCTCTTTTGTCGAAAATCAGCCGTTTTTGCTCGAACATTAAATGCCTCCAAATGGTATTTAATTAACTTCCCGAGCCCCTGGAAGCATGAAAATCACTTTAAACATGCTAATTTTAGCTCTAACACTGATGATCCACCTACAAATGTGAACTGACGTTCAAAAATAAAACATTTGAAAACGGACCATTTTCCACATTTCTGAAGCA